>NC_056735.1:948383016-948598265 GCF_019279795.1 Protopterus annectens
AGGTTGCCCATTTATACAGCAGAGGAGAATGATGTCATCATCTCACACCTGGTGCAGCACTACCAGGTGTTGTTCAGCCAAACAGGCCATGATCAGCAGGAGTGGACTGCCCTGCGGAATGATCTTCTCCACAGGGCAAATGATGTCGGCCTGCATAACCACAGTTATGAGCAAGTCTGGCTTCAATGCACGGATCTACTTCACCATGCCGTCGGTGTGCTATTGCAGTCAGTGGGCACTAGCTTGCAATGGGAGGGGTCATGCCATCCAGCCCCCCTGACATATTGAGGAGCTACTTGCCAGCCTCGAGGCACCTGCCCGCTCACATACACAACACCTGGCAGAGAGCATTGTGGAGGTGGGTGCCACCCACGCAATGGCAGTGGAGTGTGCAAGTAAGGCCGCAGGGCACATCAGTAGACCACTGTTGTGTATCCATCTGCATCTGTACAGTTAGATCATGCATATTTGAGATGAAAAATATATATCGTCTGTTGCTGCATAGTAGTAACAAACAGATGCGCATAATCTGTAGTATTGTGGACTCGTACTGTTGATGTACTGTAATGCTACACCCAGCCTGTACCAGTGGTACAGCTGTGGCTACTGACATCACATCTTTCACACACTTATGTAGGTCCCTGTGGTATACCTCCAGGGCAGCAGCCTGTAGCTGGTAAGTATGGTGCTTGTTCAGGTTTGCCAATACACCGGTCATGTTATCCATGGTATATTCCATGCACACATTTAACACACCTACCCATAATGCATGCTGTACATGTTCCTGTATTGTTCCCGTTAACTGCACTGCATCACAGTGGTCACCATGATGGTGTATGTGAAGTGTATGTCAGACTCCTGCAATATAACTAACATCCTGTCATTGCAAAATGTGTGCACAGAGATGAACATAATAGTGGGACAAATGGCTTACAGTAGGGACATGTGTGAAACATCACCCTTATACAGTGCTATAGCAGTGAATATTCCAGTATTACAATGGCAACTGTTACAGATCTACACTACGGCATATGACAATACTGCAGTCCACAACCCTTACAACCTGCAATGTGATCCTAACATGAGCAATGAGTATGTAATATGGAATTGTATGTTAGGACAGCGAATATGGGAAATACATACCTTCACAAACACTGGAAGCATATGTATGCACACACTCCAGATAAAATATAACGGAAGCAGCTGTTGAGGCACTGACAGCATGCATTCTTCATGAGAATGCACCTTCCAGCAAGTACACATCCCCAATGTCACACCAAGAAATGGTCTGTTGTTCAAGACATTTGGCTATCAAATGTGCCCACTTACCTGCAACAGAAATAGCCATGGCTTGCACACATCTTATATGCCATGGCATGGACACCATACCCAACAGGAAGAACCCAGGAGTTAGACATGTAGCCATAACTCACCATTGCATATACCATGACAAACAGTGCAGACATTCATGTATGTGTGAGGATGTATGGGACAGGATTAATGTAGAAAATAAACACATGGCCATCCAAGACAGATGATGTCACATGTAGCAAACTGGTAATGCAGGCTGCCTAGTAACATGCCACAACACTGAGGGAGTTGCAGGGATGTCTAGCAAGTACTATCTGTGCAGTACCCATGTCAACAATTGCCTGGACTCTACATATGTGTGGCCCATGGGTTAGGGTAATCAGATGGGACAGTTGTACCACAGGAAACATCAGCCAGACCTCTCTACAGGTAGCGTATGCATAACAGAAAAAGTCCCCAAAAGGCATGCACTGAATTGCGTACTGATGTGCCAACACCATGTTGGAAACCTACAGACAGTATCAAGTAAGATACATGTGCTGCACAACCAACACCTCACCCCACCTCAGGCCCACCATCCCCATCTGTACCATTGCCGGTGCCAGTGTACACCTGTGTGTTTGCAATTCATTTGCTGGGACTAGGCTGGTACACATGGTGTTCAGTGCTTAGGACACTGCAAAATGACACTCATGTGTAGGCCATAGTTGTGAAGCATCTGCAAAAAGGCTGAAGTTGGGGAGGGGGTGTCATCATGAAACAACAGTACACTGCAGCAGGGATCCAAAGGATGCTATGAATGGTTGTATCTGCACACAGTCAAGGTCAAGAACTGTGACAAACATAACCCTGACTCCACAGCAATTGTGACGACAGTGTGTGAACTCCAAGGGATGTGCACATGAGTTGACCTTGCAATCATGCAGAGTTGGGGGACATGTGTAGGGCAGATCGACCAAATAGTGGCAAATGCAGATGGCCCATGCTAGTATACCCTTGCCAGGAATAGTGACTGCTGTAGTACACATAACAGTAGGTGCAACAAACCATCATGATAAGGGTGAGCACACATATGCACCCACAAAGTGTATGCATCTCAGTCAGCATCAGCACAACAAACACATTTGTTTGACACTGCATTTGATTGTACAGGTCATGTCACATATCAGGTTCATGTAATGTTAACATATGCAGTAATGTGGTCCCATGGCATATCAAGGAAGTGGGCGTCATATCAATAAGGGTGTGTACACTCCCCATAGTCATGGTAAGGTTTGAAGGTTGTCAGTGTAATTGTATCGTATTGGCCATACATGCACCGCTGATGATGAGATCTGTAAATTAGACATCAGGAATTCACAAATTACATCTGTCCACATATCATCCCAGGTATGTGTTGGACAAACACATAGGGACTGTGAGCAGCACAGCAGACATAACTGGCACAGTAATACACATTCAGCAATGGTGTGTACACCTGTGAGGTATCGTGCACAGTACATGCCAGGGTGCCGAACAGGTGAACAGAAATACTGTGTACATGGGTGCAGTGTGTTCCAGGGGAAGGGGCATCATCTACTAACACAGCCCATGTATCACACACATGTATAATGTTGCTAGCGTGAATTGACTATAGCTGCAATGCATGCTGAGAACCGTATGTCATGCATGTTGACCGATGGGTAATGGGAGGTCTGTGTGTAATATCTTCGTGCAACCTCACTGTAAGTGTGTGTTTGTGGGGGGGTTATTTTGTCTGTAAGTACAATCTGGTGGAGTGGAGGGGGGTTGATGTATGTAGGATGTGTGTGCGTGTGTGTGTGTGTGTGTGTGTGTGTGTGTGTGTGTGTGTGTGTGTGTGTGTGTGTGTGTGTGTGTGTGTGTGTGTGTGTGTGTGTGTGTGTGTGTGTGTGTGTGTCCATGTATGCACATGTGTGATTGTGGGGTTGTTCATACCTGTCGACTTTCCTTTGAAATCATGCAGTACATGGACATGAACAGACACATGAGACACCAGGAATACTTGTCTGACATGTAATCTCAGGACAGCTGATAGTATAATAAGGTCTGTAGCATGGAACATGCATTGGGAGGGAAACTAGACATCAGGTATACTGTTATAATTGCAATCAGCAGAAAGGTGAAATAATACCCACGTATGCAGCACTACATATGCATTGGGGAATTACTAGACAACAACAGTGAGTGTTTCCAAATATTACTGTAGTCCACATAAGTTAATAGAGCAACAGATCTTGCATCTACTGAGCAATAGTTACATATGACACTCCAGTGCGTGACATTATTGAGTGACTGTAGTAGCCCCTAACATATGGGGGCCATGCTCACAATGTTTGGACAAACCCAGGGTGAACACTGGATGACAGCAGTGAGTCTTTGCAAAAGTGACTCCAATCAAGTCAAAGAGGTAATGGAGTAACAGGTAATGTTTTGTTATCACTTGTCTAGGCAATTAGAAGAATGATATGTTAATTATTGGTATTAATGAGTGTAAGTTTCCAAATCTGATGCAGGATGGGGAACTTAAGAGAATAAACTTGGGCCAGTATGTAAACGCAGGGACAGGTAAGTATTATGGTGGAATGTGTGTGTGTGTGTGTGTGTGTGTGTGTGTGTGTGTGTGTGTGTGTGTGTGTGTGTGTGTGTGTGTGTGTGTGTGTGTGTGTACTGTTGAGCAATGATCTACAGGTCTTAAAGCGCATTTCTTGTTTTCCCCTCACAGGTGGCGAGGTGGGTCAGGGTCCTTATTGCAGGTAATCTGATGTTGGTGTCCATATGGACACTGATAGGTGTGTTGAGGCACAGGCGGGGTTGTCAGAGGCAGAAACTGCTCCATCGTTTGACATCCCCCTGTTATCCACCCCATCCCTGCACAAAGTCGCAGTGCCTATAGATACCCCATCACCAGTGGCCATGGCAGAGGGACAATTGGTGGTTGGTGGTAATGCACAGGACTACCCAGGAATACCCAGGTTATTTCCTCAAATATAACCTCTACTATACATAACATGTCTAGCAGTCTGATAGCTCACTGGCTTGTTATCAGGTATGATGTTAATAAATAATGGTGCACAGAAAGTATGCACCTCTTACTGCATGACATATGTACAATGGTTGACAGAGTTGTGGCTGGAGGCACAAACATAGGGTCAATATTGACATGTTGCTGTGATAACCTCATACATTTACTGTTGTAACAGGGTTTATGAGGGATATGAAGTCAGTAACTCTCATGGCTGTCACCATGTACTGACTGCAATCCTCAGACTATGCTTCTGCAGTTTTAAGATAGGTAATCTGTGAGTAACACAAGGCACATAAGACTCCAAACACTGGCCAGTCTGAAAATAACCCTACAGGTGGGAGTTTCTTCAAACACATAACATGACAGATATTAAATCACATAGACCAGCCATATCCACACAAACCCTGTTCAACCAACATTACTCTAAATGCAGAAGAGCAAAACTTACATTCTGTAGTCATGTCTGGAACATCCCCCTCCTGTTTGTTGGCCTGTTTCCACAGTGTATGTTGTTAGAGGTATATCCCACTACCATCTGTGATGCTGTTTGCCAAACACCGACGTGAAGTCCTGCTCACAGTGAATGAAAAGGGCCAACACCCACATGACGTTCCATGCAATTGGCTATGGGAATATTACCACAGCTGTTCCACATGCAATCAGCTAGTGAATGACTGCAATTCATGCACAGGCCATCAGCTGATCATGAGCATCACTTACAAAACACAAGCTGCTGCCTAAGCAAAACAGGTGTACGTCTCCACATCCACCAGAGAGGGAGTGAGAGAGACAGACAAAGACAAAGTAAGACAAGGAGGGAGTAGGAGAGTTAAAGCTAAGCATGTTTGTGTCACACACTTACCGGTACAGGGTTTCAAACCCCTGCCTGTATTGCTATTACATGTCTATGCAGTTATTGCATGCGCCACACAGCTTATATGCTGGGCATCTGTCCAAAGGTATATTTGACGGTGAGTGACATCAGCAATGGTGCAAAGGAGGGATAAGGTAGGTGTAGTACATGTGCCTGTCCACAAGAACAGGTATCAAGGATGACACAGCAACACTCTCTCAGGAACTCACAAACGTTATCACAGTTGGCAGGGTCAGGATTAGACTTCCTAAATAACTAGTTTGCCACACATCAGTAACACGCAGGTATCATATGCACCACAGAGGTTATCAGGCTGATATATGGGCAAAGGGTATGTCAAGGTGTCTGACATCAGAAGGCATGCTTCAGTAGGCTAATGGGAGGTGTAGTGAGTGTGAATGGTGTCCAGATCAGTATACTCCACACACACAGACACAGGTTTGCCAGTACTGACATGCATGGGCGCATTGCTTCACAGGTGTATAGTGGTTGACTGTGCCAGAAGGCTGTACAAAGCTAGGTAAAGGGTATACCTTGGCATCAGGCCACATGACAATAGTTTGCAGTGTGGTTCAGGGGTGTAGAGTCTGGATTGGCCCACACAGGTGGGTATTGTATTCACCATCCACTCATCTGGGTTACTATTGCGGGTGGCCAGTGCTGTGCAATGCTTGCCATGTATGTGTTCTATATTCCATAACATGGATGGTGTCTGGGATGTGCACATGTCCCACATGCATGTTCTGTGACATGTGGAAGTGTACCTGGGGTGTCTGGGGCATGTTATGTAGACAGATTGTTATCATCAGCTGTGCAATTTCTAACCTCATGTGGTGAGAACTGGCAATGGAAACCAGGTTGACCCTGCACCTACATTGACAGCATGATACAGGTATTCACTGGTGTCAGTGGCATCTGTCCATACAGGGCATGTGTATAAGACATGGTATGTCTTTTGTGGGTTACATTTGCTGACTTTACAGTCGTTGCAGGCGTCTAGTGGGGAACATAGTGAAGGAGCACTGTATGCAATGAGTTGCCTATTGTAGGGATGGGACAGGGTGCCATGTCTTCTGTAGTCCATTGCAATCACACCATGGTTACTATCTGTGGCAATATGCAGGGAACTACCAACATAGTGGTTGTTGCCTAGCCAAGTATGCTTGTGTATGAGACATGGGTGGAGAGTGTTCTCTGGGTAATACAAGGGTTGCTTATATTGTTCCCCAAGCCATGATGTCACATGTAGGGGTATGTCTACCCCAGCCTCTCTGCTGTTTGTCATCTGTTAACCTTGTAAGGTAAATGTTGTGGCATATAATAGGCCCACCATATAAGAAATTTGCAAAAAATACTTCGCAATGACTCTTGTTACACACTCACAACTTCTTCCACACAGGATACTAATGACGCACTCACACACACACGCACGCACACACACACACACACACACACACACACACACACACACACACACACACACACACACACACACACACACACACACACACACACACCAAGTCTCACAGTTGCCATATCTGGGATTAGAACCCCTACCTAACTAGTATATCACACTACAGTATTATACATTTATACCATGCTCCACAGAGCTTACTGAGCTACTCCTTTCCCAAAGGTGTTTTTAAAAGTGAATGACATCAGCAGGCTTGCCAAAGTAGGGCAATGGAAGTTGTAGTGACTGTGAATGGCCTCAAAAGCATTGATCCCTACACAAACAAACAACCACACACACACACAAAGATTTACAGTTGCCATGTCTGGGAATAGAACTCCTACCTAACTAGTACATCAGACTACAGTATTACACAGGTATAGCATGCACCACCAAGCTTACGGGACTTCTCTTTCCCCAATGGTGTATTTCAAAGTGAATGACATCAGCAGCCCTGCCATAGCAGGGCAATGGAAATTGTAGTGAGTGTGACTGGCCTCAAAAGCATTGATCTCTGCACACACACACTTGTCATGTCTGGGATTAGAACTCCTACCTAACTAGTATATCACAGTACAGCATTACGCAGTGCACGTGCCATGGAGTTTATAGGGATACTTCTTCACCAAATGTGTATTTCAAGGTGAATGACATCAGCAGGCTTGCCATAGTAGGGTAATGAGGAGTGCAGTGTGAGTGTGCATGGGCCATAAACCATTCATCTGGAAGCAGACACACAACACTCAGGCACACACAGGTTTATATTTAACAGGTACGTGTATACAACTGCTAGATGAATACTGACTTGTACAGTCATGTTACACAGTTATCACAAGCACCACAGACACTATAGTGCTGAGGGATACTAGAGGCAAATGTCTACAGTGATTTACATTTGTCCATCATGTGGTTTTAGCTAATTGGATGTGTGCTGGGTGGGACAGGCCTCATGATGGGAGGCTCTTTGTCACTGTCTGTCACTCTCTTCCACACATCTATGTATGTGTATTTTTGGCCTATTATAGTGTGTTGTCTTTGGATATATGTGTGTATTCCTATCCAATGTGTGTGCAAAGCATGATTGGTGTGCAATGTGGAGTGTGTGCACAAACATCTGTGACTGTCAGATATGTATAGTCCACTGTTGTTGCCAGACTTGGGCTTAAGTGTGGGAGCATGCCCAGCATGACCTTTCAGTATTTTGCTGTCAGACAAGGGCTTTGTTTTTCTAAGTGTGGAAGCATGTCCAGTATGACCTTCTGTACTGAATGTGTGAATCCATTCCAGCTGGGTTGTACTCCAGTGCAGGCATTTGTGTTCTACACCTATAGCTAGCAACCTGTTTCTGTGGGATATCTGTAGATCATTTGACAATATGGGATCAAAATGGGCAAAGGATAGTGGGTTACTATAGGTAATTGTGTCTGTGCTGCTTTTGCTACATGGTTTTGGTGTTAGCAGAGATATTCAGACATATGTACTGTTTTACACTGTGATGTTTTATGTCATCAACTACTGTCAGGTATACATATTTACTTGCAGTAATTTCCTGGTGAGCACAGAGTGAATGCAGCTGTGTCCAGTACTGTGGTCTGCAGCCTACATATTCTTACACAATCATGCCATTCTGGAGGGGAAGCTGCAGACACTTGCTGATGGGTCTGTGTAAATGGTTCAGCACCTTGGTACAGTGGTAGCTGAGGATCCCATGCTTGTACATCCATCAATGTGACAGTATGGCCATATCCTGCTGTGGCCATACCTCACAGCTGCAAAGATTCACACAGTTTGCCCAGAAGCAGGGATCATATTTCTGGACATTACCCATTCACATTGTGGTTTACAAGCAGGTTTGTATCCACCCATTCCTGTGTTTGCAGGCAGGGATAGTATGTGCACACGGCTGAGTTTCAGACTTCACACACTCCATGCCGTCCATGCTCCTACCCCCCATTATTCTATCCTCTTCCATACATTATGCAAACATTATCTAATAAGTTCCCTATAGTTATCACTTCATCCCAGCAGTAATTTGGTATTGGTCTACAGTTCATGCAGTAGGAAATGGTGGACACGTTACTGGGATTTATCAACATGGCCTTGCATTTGGATTCTGTGGGCTGTCTTATGTTGTTATTTGTGAGTCCATGACAGAACATACATTGGCAGTATGGGTGAGACACAGGCCTTTGGAAGAGGAGTGTAGGGCACTTGGCAGTGATGCAGGCCATCTGTAGTAGGCTGTTGCATTGTGTCACTCCCAGACTGCAAGCCACTATATTCCCCTGGGTTGAAAGGGTAGGTGTGCAAGGTGTTAATGTCAATACTCTATGTCATTATTGATCCAGTCATGTGGATGCTGGCAGGGTGCTGCTTACAGCTAGGGACACACCTGCATGGGACACCTCTTCAGCATGCTGCATTCTGTGGCTATTTCCATACAGAGGTGAGGATCATATTGTACTCATTCCCAACAACAGGGATAAGACCTGTGAGATACCTGTGGGTGATGGTGGGGTGAGCCTGGTGCATGTGTGCTATGGATGCTACTTACATATGACTCACATATATACATGGGGCATTCCACTTATGCTGGCTTGTGCAGGGACATCGGCAGTTTCTCAATACTTCACACCTGTGACATTTGTGGTTTGCCAGTGCTTGGCCAGATGACATTGGTATTCCATACTACAAACCCAACTAATGTGCTGCTAACCTGTATGTACAATTCCAAAGGTGTGTCCATTTGACAGTAACATATTATACACTGTCTGTCTGGGGTACTTCTATCTGTGTACTGTATTTATAGCTGGGCCCACATTCATGCCATGTTCATCTTTCAGATGGTGACAGATATTACATCCAAACAATTACTATGGCTTACTGCTGGAATGTGTTTTGCTGGGACGCATTGTGTTTGGCACTGCAGTTGTGAGAACATGGCCCTGTCATTGGCAGTACTGGCCAATGGCCATCAGGACAAACCTCACCATGCCTACATGCTGACCTCTCTCACATCCTATACAACACACACCAACCTAACACACGCAGCCCTGCATATGGTACACATGCTACAATCTATCCTGCTATGTTGGCCAGCTCGGGTAATCTGTGCTTCACTGTTATTAGACCTACACATGCATGTTACTACATTTCTACATAGGATTGTGGGGGGGGGGCACACCTGACAACTGTATACATTTGATATTACTGTACTGGTATTTCAGGTACTCCATTTCATTCTATATCATGCAGACTAGAGACATATCAGTGTACTACCGTTATTAGGTTTTCTTGACCTACATTTCAGTTTCAGACTTCTTACCCTTCAGAACTAACATCTCACTACCTGATCTGTTGTAGTCTGTCTGTGTAGGTCTGGAGGGTGGCTGTTCTCCATAGCCATCAATCAGAGGCCTTAGCATAGCCTTTCTTTTTCTTTGTTTATGTCTGTCCTGTTGGCTGAGACTGTTGTTGGGTATCTGAGCCTCCCTGACTGGTATGTGTGTTTCCTATGGACACACATTTGGCCCACCACATTTCCTGCAGTGGATTTTGTCAACTTGTCTAGTACAGGCTACTATGGTGACACCAGTATTTGTTACAGATTTCATGCTGCCATTATAGGTGTCTACTATATGTTGGCATCTCATTCAGCCACACGATTCCCTTGCATGCTCACATCTATACCATAGATACAAGTAACAAAACATATTACTCCATTCAGAAATTGATAGGGAGAGTGACTTACCTTGTGGCTGTGCCAGTATTGAGGATGGTGCTGGAGGGCTGACTATGTTGGATGCACATAGTACACTCCCTATACATGGTTAAGCACATTTAGTGTCATGTTTGGCATCCCTTTTACTGTATGTGCGAGTCAGAGAGAGGTGTCATTCCCTGGTTTCCTACCATGTCAGTGTATGTGCTATGCGTTGTCTCTTTGCCAAGGCCTGGGCATACTGGGCATGCCTCTTTCCACCTACTGGGGTAGGCTCAGGTTGTTCCTCCTCCAAGTCACTCTGTGCCTGTGCAGACCTTGTCAATGGTGGGGGGCCATGTGGCCCTACCCTGTGCTGCTCCTGCTGCTGCTGTTTCTGCAGGATCATATTTTGTAGCATGGCACATACGATGACAATCTGGGTACATGTACCTGGTGAGTACTGCAAGGGTCCACCGGATATGTCCAGACACCAGAACCGTGACTTGAGCATCCCAAACACATGCTCTATTATGATTCTGGTCTGCGCATATGTCTCATTATGGAGTTCCTTTTTGGGTGTGTGTGTGTGTGCATTTCTGATGGGTGTCATCAGCCATGACTCCAGTGCGTAACCAGCATCCCCCACTAGGTGGCCATAAGGGATGTCCTCATTGGCAAATCTCTGGTACAGCTGCATCATATGCCAGATGTGGGAGTCGTGATAGCTTCCAGGGCAGCCAGCACACACATTCATTATAATGCCCTGGGCTTCACACATGACCTGGCGGTTAATGGAGGAGAAGCCCTTGTGGTTGATGTAGTCCTTATCCCACTCATCACATGGTGCTTTGATGTGCATGCAGTCTATAGCACCCACTATCTCAGGGTATTCTGCTATTTGGTGGAAGAGACACATATTGCTGGTCAACGCCTCACGGCTGTTGTGGAAATATACATGCTCACTGGCATGTGCTGACATGGCATCCAGGAACTGGTGGAGTACCCTGGATGTTGAGCCTGTGAGATCCCCATTATATCCCCAGATGGCCTTTGGAAGGTACCTGTGGCTAGTATTCTTAGGCCTACACCTACCTTAGTATACACTGGGATGGGTTCCCCTCTGTTGGTTCTGTGTGTGAGGCGTGGCCAGCACAGCTCAACAATTTCTTGTAGCAGGTCCCTGTCCACCCTGTCCAACCTATAGCACTCCATTATCTCCAGCTCATGCAGCCCCTAGTAGGTTACCCTGGGTCTATACACTCTTCTCCTTCTCCTCACTGTGAGTTGGTTATCAGCATTGTTATCCTCACCACCCTCAGCCTCTTCCACATGTTGATTTATGAGAGCTAATGCAGCCCCTATCATTTTGTTACTTTTGTTAGGCAAAACTTCCCCACTTGTGTACACCGGTGGTGTAGAGTTTGTGGGAAAAAACAGAGGGAAAGGTGTTTGCATACTTTATAATAGTGTGCTGGGCTGGGATGGGCTTTTGCCTGTTGCCAGCTCTGCTAGTTCTCCTTGAATAAATTCCTACTGCTGTTTTCCCTTCCCATTTCCTTCCTATTTAAGCCCCAAGGCGAGCCCTGCAATCCCAGTGCTCAGATGTGCATGGAGCTGCTATTTCCTGGTTTACTTTTTTTTTTTTGCTTGTTTAAAACTCGGTGCGCAGTGCACACACCCACTTAGGCAATGTAAAGAGTGCTTGGCAGCTTTAAATACACCCCCTTGCTTAGCTCTGCTAAGCTAACGGCAAACCTGAGCCACAGGGCTCCAATAAGCTTAGAGTATGCCTGACACACCCCTCTATGATGTCAGCTAGCTCTTAGGCTTGCACCATGGTCTTCCTGCACCTACACGGTTGGGTGCAGGCTAGCCTTGAGGGGGAAACTAGGATTCAGTATAATTCCCCTCATTTGCATAGGATTGCCTGCTAATGCCTAGTTACAAGTCTGACACGGAGCCTTCCCCCTTCGCAATTACTATTCACTGGCCATGTTGTCTTCTGCCTGCCATTGAGTATAATGGCAATATTGTGATTTTGGATAGAATGCTTTTTTCAAGGTGTTTTTTTTTTTATTTTCGGGCCGATCCCGTTTGCGAGCCACTGCCCTACGCTTAAACGGCCAAAATCGGCCAAAAAGAAACAAAAGTTATTTTTTTTATTTTTGCAACTGTTTTCCATGCCAATGGCCATATATCTGGCCATTGGCATGCTTTACACGTTATATACACCCTTTATTTGGAGCTGTCATGGCTCCGTTTTGTAGTTTGCAGAAATGTACTCGGTTACAACAAATTATGATTTTTTTGTAACTTTAAGTCGTATAATTTCTTCCTCAGAATTGACTAGCATTATCAGATAACAAACCAAAACCATTATACTGTTGAACTAATTGTAAGTGCTATACAGATTTACAAAAATGAAATAACTTGCAGTACTTAAGATATTCAGACTTACATTTGGATTTAAAACATAGCAGTCTGGTCAATGATGAAAGCAACATCTGCAGTGGAATTCAAACAGTACGTCTATGTGACTGGACATCATTACATTGTTTAAAATGATACCCATCATCTATAACAGTTCAGGTTTCCAACTGTCTTAATTGGCAATAAATCATTTGTCTGTATAGCAATTAAAGTAATTAGTGTTCAACTGTGGGATTCACCCTGCATGTGTAAAGTAGGTAAGAGGGCAGTCAGTGAAAAGAAGTAATGCATTATAACAGACTGTTGTGTAATTTAAACTGTAGAAGTAACATACATGGGTCTACTTCATGATGTCGAAAGCTGACAATATCAAAGCTGATATTGTCGGCACCACAACATCGAAAGCGCAGGACATTGTGCAGGTAAACGGAAATCTCTGTAGGGGGAGATTTCCATTTACCTCAATGTTGTGTAGTCTCGGAGTTGGAATATTTAAGTAGGGGGGTGTGGGGGGTGCAGGGGGGGCTTGCCCCCCTGCCTACGCTAGTTAGTTTTTATTTTTGTGAATTCCACAGCAAATATAATGACCTCCAAAAATCAACAGTGAAGTAAGCGCTTTCGTCTGTAACCATAACAGACTTTATCAAACTGTTTGATAAAATCTGTTATGGTTACAGACAAAAGCGCTTACTTCACTGTTGATTTTTGGAGGTCATTATATTTGCTGTGGAATTCAGTTAAAGAATGGTGGAATAAACTTTTTTATGTTTGGATTACATCCTTGTGCTTGGAATATTGTATGGTGCTTTTATTCAAGGTGAGCGTACAGACACTTCCTGGGATTGTGTTTTTTTAGTTTGTTTTTTATCTACAATCCTGGTGCTCGAGTTTCTTGCAGTGTTAGTTTTTATTTTTGTTTTTTTTTTGAAAAGTTATTCGATGTTTTGTGCTGTGTTAGCGTTGTCGCCTCACAGTAAGATGCTGTCCGGTTCGATTCTCAGTTAGAGCGTCTTCTTTGTGGAGACATGCATGAATGGACGTACCTTCGTTGAAGGTTGTGCTTCAGGCCTGGCAAGCCGGTACGTAAAATTCAACTGCCAATCATTAGCGGACCGGAGTTCCGCTGTGACGACCCCTAACAGGGAAAAGCTGAAAGACACAAATTCGATGTTTTACTACATCGATCACTAGAGATCGACCTTTAGTGATTTGATGTAGTAAGATTTCAATAATGTGATATAGACCAAAATACATATGTATTACCCAAAATTCACACATATATCATTATTAAAAAAAGTATACTGTATGGTGTTTCTAGCTTTGTGGATAATGAAAGTATGTGTAGTCATCTGCAGCCTAAACACTACAGGTATCAATACATAACAGCCATGCTAGCTGTGTAAAATCTCTAATATAGGTTCATAGGTTCATAGGTTGGTACTAGGCTATCAGCCCTAGGGCCTATACAAGCCTTTCCATAACAATTCCCTGGCTATTTCTTCCCACACTATTTACTTACCATATATATATATAACTTACCAATATATAACTTACCAAACAACTATAGATCTCCCATAGGTGTTGTACAATAGTAAATGCATAACTTCAAGATTTCATGCAAAACAGGATACACTGAGGTGTGAACCCATACAAAGGGGACCACCATTTTGGTTGGCTTATTGCTTAACAATTTGAGCTAATGGGCATCATAATTTTTTTTCATCTTGTACAATGTGCATTTATCTGTAGTAAAAACTATTATGTCAGCACACTGAGTTTAACATTCATAGTTTGCAAAAAACATTGTGTACATCAAACAAATAAATAGCCATCAATGGAATTAGTACACAACCATGGGATTCAAGCATACACATGTAAATTAGGATTTCTCTGTATACAACACTACCCCTATAGCCATAAGACACTATAAGTATTACAGATCCACACTTCTTTTATTTGCATTGGGTTTACTGGACTCTCACATATTTCAACCATGATGAACTACATTGGTCTTAAATTCATTAAATTGATGAAAGAAGTTATGGATTGGAAAAGAGTTTTTTGAATTTTAAAATGTAGAGTTTACTAATATATGTAGTACTCAATATTCAGACATGCAGCAGTATACTATATGTTTCTAGAAGCATTGCAAATAACACAGAAATGTATAGTCATCTGCAGCCTAAGTGCTATAGGCACCAATGCACCATGACCATGCTAGATATGTAAAAATCTGTACTATATAGTTTACCAAACAAACAGAGATTTTCCGCAAGTGATGTGCAATACTAAATGAATTTTTGTCAATAATTTCTTAATAATAGGCTATACTGGGATTTTAACCCACAGTGACAGCACCAAATTATGTAACCAGTTAAGTTAAGGGACATCACAGTTCATTTGGTGTTTTCAAATCAGATATTATGGAATAGCAATAATACTAGTATATTTAAAGCCTATATTAATGTACAGGTATAAACAGTCATACATAATGTTTACACTGGCTTAGTACAGTAGCAGATAAACTCAGAATATGTTGACATGTGAATGTTAACTTTAATAAGAAGAGCAAATTTTCCTCCATGTAATTTATTATGATTAATACAGATACCCATGGAATACACTTGTAACATAACGCATCACCTAAACATGTATGCCTACTACACATGTATATGATAATGTTGGTGTTAAGGTGTGAAGTCTGTAGCTTACTGTAAACATCTGGTGGCTGGCATCAAACCACTGCAGACCTCTGGTGAAGATGTACATCATCACAGCTGTAGTGGACCTGCACACCAGTCCTGCAGATCCCAGCTCGTCTGTGGGTGCTCTGTCATAATCCAGTTCCAGATGTCAAGTCATCACAATATTCCTGGACCGTGCTTGCATCTTCTGCTCATGTCTAGCATAGACAGTGAGCATCTGCTCCATCTCCTCATCTGTACAGTTTGGTGCCCAGACTCACTGAAGCCTCCTCTTGGTTGACAACTTCAGTATGGTTTTCAAAGTCTTCTTTGAAACGCTTTCTAAAAATTGCTAACTGAGGTCCCACTCAGTTCACAGGTTGTAATGGTATAATGAGAATATGTATCAATATTATGTTTCATAGATGGCACATATAGGATGGTGGCAGACTGTTGGAGGGCATCAGGCAATTTTAGAGATAATCTACCTATTGGGCAGTTGTGCTGAGTACTGTACACTTATCGATCTATTGGTTAATGTGCCAGGATTCAAGAGCTTATGTGGACATTTGTTAATGGAATTCCAAAACATTGAATGCTAATGAACCTCTTTAATTGTGTAAGTGCAAATGGTACTTAAAAGCTGTGTGTGTTTAGCTAACCTCGCTACGGAATACAACTGAATGAATGCTAGCCTCCAAAGTTAAGCTGTCACCTGCTTACATTGCTGTGGTGGAATACAGTGCTGTTATCCCATAGCTATGTTCACATTATGCTTTGTAAAATGACTGAAATGTTTTCATGCATATGATGTTTGAAATTCTCTGCATTCCAATCTGTCTTTTATATGAAGGTGGGGGTAGACTTTAACAATATGTCCATCACTAACAATGAGTTTTTCCAGATGCAATTCTATGACTACAAATAAACCAGCCCTGGTAAACTAATGATATGGACAGAATCATTACACATCTGTAGTTATTGCAGAATAACCTCTAATATCGGAAAATATGTTTGCGGAGACCAATGGCATACAGGGTTTCTGCAAGTTGTATATTCATTGACTGATTTATGGATACTCGTTGATGCTTAATAATATAGTAGTAGTTGTCATTTCTTTTAATAGGATGTAGGAAACTTTAAGATGGTTTAACATGTACATTGTTTGTTATGGTTATATGTAGTCATCACTGCATAACAAGTCATTTACATAAGCCAATGTTGTACTGCCTTGTTTCTGTATACATTTCAGTAGTTGCATTGTGTACCATATCATGATGGTCACATTTGTGCCACTATCTGTCACTGACTATGATAATATCTGAGATGAATCCTACATTCTTGAGCTAGATTTGGTGGATGTGTTGGTGGGATGTGCATGTAACTATGGAAATATCATTGTTATAGTACTGCAGTTGTGGCACATTGGTTTTGTGCTTGTTCTTTACTTGTCATGATATCTACTGGCATGGGTTCAAAGTCCACCTCAGCATATATGACCTCTTCAGACATGCACAATTGATTGAAAGCTGTACACATCTATGCTGATGATGTCTGAGCATATGCAGCAGATATTCAGACATGTTTGTTATGTTAATTCCATTTATCTGTATATGACAGTGTTATACATGCCACAGATTGTTTGCATAGCTTTGCACTGTAAATGAATGGCAAGCCATTCTTTTGACATATGCTTTTAACATTGTCATGTCAATGTGTGAGCCCCTATATAAACCCTAAGTTGTGTATATCATCATGTCTTCCAGATGTCTAACTACAATAGGAGAGACAATTTTACATATCAAGAAAATGAAATAATCATAGATACTCTGAACCAGCATGGCTGTAATCTGCTTGGACAGATGGGCAATTTTATGTGGAGAAATCAAGTGTGGACAGATTTGGACGCAATAGATCTAGGGTGGCCTGTCAGTTATGTTGCTGTGACATGGTAGATCGTAAAGACAACCCAGGCCCACCTTCATTAGTAGCTGGTGACCCAGGATGAGATTACAGTAACAGTGGATGTAGAAGCAGATTCAGTAACTGCACAAGCCACAGTGCTACTTAGCATGTTATCTTGCCTACAGTGATGTCATCGCTAACACTGTGAAGTGGATAGCAGTTCTGGCTCCAAGTTCAAAGCATTAGTTGTTAACAGGGGAAACTCATCTAGGGAATTTAAAGGTGTAGTATATGCTTTCTGCTTCATTGTTGTAGGTACACATTCACTATTAAAGTTGTTAGGTTTATTCACTTGTGGAACAATTCTTTCAACTTTAGGCCATGAGAAAATATTACCTGATTTGGTAATGAAAAACATGACAAAGATAAAAGTTCATCTTCCAGTGTGAGAATTTCTTTTTTCATTTCATTCTCAATGTCACTAAAGAACTTATTCATAAGTACCATGTAGTCATGGCTTAACTTCAAATTTAAGCACTGCCACTGCTTTAACAATTCAGGATATGTATTTCCATATGAGGGTTTTTACATTTCTCAAACCACGTGGTGTAATACCTTTTTCCAGATAAGCATCAAAGCTAAAACGTTGCTCCAGATAAGCATCAAAGCTAAAACGTTTTAGCTTTGATGCTTATCTGGAAAAAGGTATTGCACCACGTGGTTTGAGGGTATTAAATTAAAAATGAAGTTAAGCCATGACTACATGGTACTTATGAATAAGTTCTTTAGTGACATTGAGAATGAAATGAAAAATTTTTCCAAATTCTCACACTGGAAGATGAACTTTTATCTTTGTCATGTTTTTCATCCATGCAAACTGTTTACCAGTCCATGTTGGATAGGCTAGCCACCATGGATGATCGACTAGAAACTGTGAAAAAGAAAACGTAATGCAGATATAGGAGATTACCAATCAGGTAATATTTTCTCATGGCCTAAAGTTGAAAGAATTGTTCCACAAGTGAATAAACCTAACAACTTTAATAGTGAGTGTGTACCTACAACAATGAAGCAGAAAGCATATACTACACCTTTAAATTCCCTAGATGAGTTTCCCTTCCCTTCATTAATTCTATTGTGTTTGATGTTCAATGTGGACAACTTATGGTTTCTCTGTTGTGGGGTGACACTGTGTGTACATTGCTGTTTGTCTGTGTACATTTGTAAGTGTGGCTTGTCAAAACTCAAAGATGTATGTCAAACACTGCTTTGTTGCCTGAGCTAAGACATGTGGCTACATCCTCCATCACTCACTCCTATTTCTACTCATCACTGTGCCCTCCTGATCATCCTGTGACAGCTCTGAAAGCTCAGCATCAGACATCTGGGGTTCTTGGGGTAATTCACCCATACCTGCAACTGGGAGGCCACCATGTTTTGATGTTATCATGCTGTAAAGCATGGCACACACAGTGAATATCCATGATGTCTTTTCTGCTGTGGTTTGTAGTGCCCTCTCAGATGTGTCCAGACATCTAAATCTTACTTTCAGTATACCAAACACACACTCAGTGGTGTTTCATGTTATGATGAATGCTTTGTTGTATGTATCCTTAGCAGGGGTCGATGGGGCTTTGTATGGTGTCATTAGCCAAGGCTCCAGTAGATAACTGCAGTCAGCTGTTATCATGGGGATGAGAAGGAATATTTGTTCATCTTGCTTTCTGTTGTAATTTCTGGGTACTACTTACCATATACTGGTGGTTATGTAATTACATAGTAGGCTCTCCTCTGGTATTTCACCATGTTAGAAAGCAGGCCTCATTTTCTCTTCATATTGCTGCATCATGCACGCTGCCTAGGTATGTTACCATGATATTAGTATAAAGGTATAGCTGGAGTTTTGATTGCGATATGAGTGCAGTCTATTAAATTGAGGACATGGGGAAATTTGAATAAACTGGCATATAGCTGTCACATGACATTTCTGCACCCCATGGCTGTTGTTGGGAAGTGGATATATTCATCCACATTGGTGCACAATGCTGCCAGGAACTGTGAGAGAATGCAAGTGGCAGCTGCCTAGGACACTAGTATAGCATCTTCCATATGCTGATAAAATGTCCCAGAAGCCAATATACCTAGATTCAGACACATTTGTGTTTCTGTCAGTACTAGGTTATACCACAGACTGTGGGCATACATATGGGATGCACACGTCCTGCACATAGCCTGTGCCAGCTCTCTGTATCATCTGTATCTATCTATTATTTCTTGTTCAGAGAGCTGACTTAAATGTAGCCTGGCTCAGCACCTTGCTGGCTGCCTTCTGGGATGCCTTTGGAGATCACCCTCTATTATGGCTTGCAGTACCCACCATGCTGTATTAAATGACAGTTACATTTTGTTTTTAAGTTATGTTTGTAGAACCTGCATGATTTCTTATCAAATTGTAGAATAAAGTAGCATTAAAAGTAAGCACAAATGGCCTCTGCTGAGTGCTTTCAAAATTGTTGGTAAAGTACTTTGTTGCATTTAAATTGCATTCGGCACACCCATTGTGTTTTAGAATCTGATTGGCATGCTCAGACTCAGCAATTATCCTACACTAAATAATTAATTACTCGGTCTTGTATTAGCATACATTATAAAACCTCTTCCGCCACTGTTGTGCTGACATCTTCCATCAGCTTGCTGCATTATCCGCAACTTTCTTTTGGAATCCAGCCCTTGGCCTATTCCAAAAAAGAACAATACTCAGTCTATTTCATTATGCTAAAAGCTTTTACTTTATGTCTTGTTACTGGTAGTGCATTACTTTCTTTACTATTTGATGATATAATTTTAAAAATGGTGTAGTAAACTAACCACAGTGAATTAATTCAACAGTATAACATAGCTAAGATTAATGAAGGATTTTCACAGCACCTTCCAGTTCTGTCAAAGTGTAAGACGTTTTTCATTCTGTCACATGAATAATTTGGTCTTGTATATTAAAGCTTTCTTAGTTGTCATGCTACAGTTCCATATTCAGACAGCTGCTTTGCAGTGTGCTCTGATTATGCTTGATGGGCTATTTGTGCAACTCCTTTTCTCTGAAATGCTGTGTCTGATGATTCATCTGATGTAAAAAGCGCCAGGCATAACATCAGCTGCAGGGCTAAGGTCACCTCTGTAATGAGAAGATGGTTTGTGACAGAAAGACATCATTAGATTATGAAAGAAAGGAGAAGTCAAAAGTTGCCGATATTTATTTCTTTATCTGTGAAAAAAAACTTTATGGTTAACTAACAAATCCACTTACTGTTTCATAATTTAATGAATCTATAACAGAAACATTATGAATTAGTATACACCTGCTAATGAGACTTAATTTGTTGTATATGACAGCATAACAGTAAATTAGTGTTTGACAGAACTGGCTTTTATTTTGTACTTGCACTTAAATTACTTATTAGTTCTGTTATTGTCACATAAATACATGACAACTGCAATTTTTAATTGTTATGTAATTATGCAGCAGCAACAGAATGAAGAATGTTTTTAATTATTATTTAAAATTTAATGGTTTCACACTGCACTTGGACAGGGGTCTAATACAAGAGAATTCAGACACTCATATTCAACTCATATTTTTAACCCTTACAGGCAGGAATTAAGTAAAAGCCAGAGCTATCTCTGAGCAACCCGTTAATTGGTGTGTTAGTAGCCATTGCACCGCGTGCTTAACCATAATGTTTCTTAATGACTAAGCATAAGAAAGCATAACATTTTATGAATTCTGTGAATTTTGTGAATCTCTACCACATAGCTGGAATAAGGTTTTAAAGATAGTGGGAGTGTCCAATCTTCCAGAGTCAAGTCCCTTCCTCTACTTAAAAACACTGAGGGATTCCATGCTGCTTTAGTGACTATCCAGAAAAAATACAATTTTATGTTTATTTATTTAAAGTATTTATTATTCTGTATCAACAGAGGTTTAAATAACACTGGAATACAGGGTCCCCCAAGGCCAAATTCTTATCCTAAAAACAATGATCAGTCTTCTTGCTTATCCCCAGCCTAAAAAAAATCTTTATTTTTTTATTTATGATATATATATATATATATATATATATATATATATATATATATATATATATATATTAAATAAGTAAAGACAAATCATAACCTAATGAATCCCATACTGCCCTTTTTACTGTGGACTCCACATTCCATTTCCTTGTGCCTTCCATCATTTTCTTCTGTAGAGTGGTCTTTTTCTTCCACTCTTCAGAATGAAGTAAATGTTATGACACATATTTGCAGAGATTACTGGTTCTATAATAGGCTGTTGTGTTGCAAATAATGCCTATAATGTAGATAAAATGGAATGTTTAGGCCATCATCTATTAGTATGCAATAAATGAGTTCCTGCTTTGTGACAAAGACACTATTTGGGATCGAACTACCTATTAACAGTAGTTCATCACTTTATTAGGAGAGACTCTTAAATGAGTATCATAAAAGGGAGGCAAATACTTTATAAAAATACCAACCCTCAGGGTCTTTTGTGAATTTTGTGAATATTTCCATTTCCATTTGATAACTTTTAATATGTCCATCTATGATTTAAATCATAACCTCTTCTTTTTATACCAACAGACCACAGCAATTGCCAGATTTCAGTTACAGGTAAAATTTAATTTCAGCAACTAAGAAATAATGAGTGATCTCAGGGATTGTGAAGTCAGATGATTCCCTATGGAGAAGGTATCCCTTTGATTTTCTAATGTTGTAATTAATATCCCACAGTGTAACTGTTTCCCTACACTATCTCATGTAGCAAACATTATTTTCTGTAATCCATAGCTAATGCTAATGAATCGTTATTGAGAAATAACAATGCCAGGCACACAAACATGATAACAATAGGTTTCTCAAAGATGGGTCTTAAAATTACTGCCATTATAAGTTTGAGCAGATGTAATGAATATAACAAAAGCTGTGACTGCATTGTTTGAACAGTTCTAATGATGATTATGACAGTTGTGATTCTGCATTGTTTTATTTTTTCTGGAAGTTTCTTAACAAGTGATCTCTTCCAGCATTAGTAAATATTCAAGTAGATCTTCTTCTTCTCTTTTGGCTGTTCCCGTTAGGGGTCGCCACAGCAGATCATCTGTTTCCATTTCTTCCTGTCCTCTGCATCTTGCTCTGTTACACCAACCACCTGCATGTCCTCTCTCACCACATCCATAAACCTAATTTTAAGCCTTCCTCTTTCCCTCTTACCTGGCAGCTCCATCCTTATCATCCTTTTCCCAATATATCCAGTATCCCTCCACAGCACATGTCCAAACCAGGGGCGGCTCATGCTATCGGACTGCTGGACTGCAGCCCTCCCACCTAGAAAAAAACAAAATAAATATCTGTAAACATGAAAACAAAAACGGAAAAAAAAATCACGAGTCCCGACTCCTCTGCGCATGCTTGGACACATTGGGGAACTCAGACTGCCTTTATCAGCAGTCCAGATACAGACAAAGAGGTACCCAGCAATCTGTGCTGTGAGATACCCAGGAATCTGTGCAGTGACGACCGCACAGAACAGAGGAGCTCCGGACTGTTTCAGCTGCAGGCAGAACCAATGAGGACTGAGGGGTGAGCTCTTGCAGGCATTTCACTGCTGTGCGGGCTTTGTTCGTGAGTATGTGGATTATACTACTGGACAAAGGCTTCAGGTAGGTGTAGAAATTGTGCTGTGGGCAGCCTTTATTAACAATGTAAAAAATTGTTTGGAAGTGCTTTATGGCTACATATGATATATATATATAACTTAATAATGTGCCAGATACCCGTGCCCTCTGGCGTACCCCTGGTTATTGCTACGATGCAATGTGGCATGGCAAGGCATCTCCTGAAGTACATTCTCTCATCTGTGGCCAGGACACTCTGCATCACCAAAAACTTGGCAACTCATTGCCAGCCTGCCCTCTGCCGCAGTTCTGCTGCGCTGTAGCACCCTGGGCTATTGTTGCATCTGACCGTTGCTGAGAGACAGATGATGATTTCAGCAGTTCCTCCTCCTCCTGACATACAGTGATGGTGGCATGACCTCCTACAGGCCTGTAGTCTCCGTCTCCCAACATGCCCTTGGGTGGTAGTGTTCATGCAAATGGTTCTGGAGTCCAGCTGATCTACTGGTGTGTTTGTACTGTTTATATTGTGTGTGTATTTACTTGTGTATTGTGTTGTGGTATATTTGTGCTTGAATGCTGTATTATTTATAAATTATTTGTCGTTGTTTAAACGACGCTTTACACTTTTTGTGATTACAGTTGGTCACTGTGTGGTACTGTGTGGCTTTGTTCGTGTTTGGCTGTCTGGTGTTCAGCTGATCTACTGGTGCTTATATTTTTGTGTATGCTGTTGTGTGTTGTGTATGTGTGTGTGTGTTGTGCTTGAGTGCTGTACTCTGTACGATGTACATTGCCTACGTGTGTACCGTGACTTGTTTTCGTGACTTTGTTAGTTTTGCAGTGTAGCTGCTTTAGGGTTTTTAGGGCTATGTGGGTTTTTTGGTTGATCTGGCCGACGGACTCAATTCAGATCCGCTTCGCGCACGGCCGCACTCTTTCAAGCACGCATGCCACGGCCTCTCATGATCTACACTTGTTTTCCTGTAGAAATGGTTGCTGGCTGGATTGTGGGCTTCCTTTGTGAAATGGGTAGGTGTGGAATGGATTATATTGCTGAACACATTTTTTACAGCAGGTAGGTAAAGGCTTCATGACATGGATTATACTGCTGGACAAAGTGTGTGTGTGAAAGGCCCCAGTGGCTATATACTGGTGGCTAGAGAGAACAAATGGTGGTGGGTAGATATACTCAGGCTTGAACCCTGTAACTTGGAAGCAGGTGGCAAGGACCTGAATTCTCTATCCACCACCATTTTTAAAAAACATTGTAGATTTTTGCCTCATATTTGTTCTGTTCCTCATAAACTCTGTGGTTTCTGTATCTACATTTTTCCTTACAAAGTCTGTAGTGCAGTGGTACACTGGTGGCATTGCTGCCTGACAGCTACAGGTTTACTGGTTTGATTCTTGGCTGGGGTGCCTTCTGTCTGGAGTCTGCATGTCCTCCCATCTTGCAAAGATGTGTCTGGAGTTTCTCCCTGCTCTGCTGAAAGCTGTCTTTTGTTCCAAGTCAGACTAGTTTCCTGGTTAAATGTTTAAAAATAACAGGCATTTGAATTTCAAACTTCATATTCTTCAGAAAGTACATGGTAACACAAAACCGTGTATTCTAGCAGTTGTCTAAGTTTATAACATGGATATTTGAAATTTGTCCCTATTTTTGGGACTGTATTCCCCCATTATTGGCTTCGTCCAGGTATTTTGTGCTAAGGTTGAGAGCTATCTATGGTGAGAACTGAATTCATTGAATGTTTGGGGGCTGTATTCCCCCCCATTACTGGCTTTGTCCACATGTTTTTTGCTAAGTGGTTGAGAGCTGTAGTGAGAACTGAATTCACTGAATATGTTTGGGGGCTGTATTCGTCCATTATTGGCTTTGTTCAGGTGTTTTGTGCCAAGATGTTGACAGCTATGGTGAGAACTGAATTCACTAAATGGTAGCCATTTAAGTTTGTCTTCCTCTCTTTCACAAAACAGCTGATCTGGCATAGTAGTATGTTTCTCTGACTGTTTTGCACAGGGTCCCCTGGGTTAAAGACGTGGCAGTGAAATTTATGGTGGTAACACAGCATTTTATTCTAGCAACTTTCCAACATTATACAAGCAATGTTTAAAATGTGCACCCCCCCCAATAAATTTCAGCTTTTTCCAGATTTATTGTGCTGCAAAGTTCAGAGATACAACTGTGTGTCGAGTAGATTCTACAAGGAGCTGAGAGCTGCAGTGGAACAAAACTTTAGTGCTGCTTATTCTGAGTCTGCTTGCTTTGTTAATAGCACAACAGGTAGTGTACTTGCTTTTGATGCAGAAGGCTGTGGGTTCTACTCCCACAGTAGCTAGATGCATTGCTGATACTGTACTGTGTTATAAAGTGGGTGGATGCTGCAGTCTTTTTTGGCAAGATACCTAGAATAGTAACTATGAACCTGTTATCAGTTTGCCATACAGTCCTTACTCCGATATTACTAGCTTATCATTTTTTTAATGCATGCAACATAGGCAATTTATTCCTCAAGGGCAACAGGCACTTTATTTGTAGATGAATAAACAATGACATATAAAGTTGTTTGCTAGCAGCAACCTCTTTCTTTAATGTGGAATTATTTAGATGACTTTGACTACTTCAGAGATTGTGCATATTTACTGATGCTGGTGGACTGTAGAAGGTCGAGTAGACTTTTATGATGGAAATGTTCTCAATTGGATAGTTTTGTCATTGGTGCATGCATTTTGTTTCATTGTTTACTGGAAAAATGTTCAAAACAATAAATTTAAAATGCCCTCTAACAACTGTACTGTATTGTACAAGGAATACAATTTAATACAATCGGGAAGTTGTATCAAAGAGCATGTGTATGTTTTGTGTTCAAGGGGCGTATGATTTGAAAACAGTCCAAAAGAGGCCTATGATTTGAAAACAGCCCAAAGTTAATCTTTATCTGCCACTGGCAAAATGTATTTTCTTTGAATGTGGGTTTCAATGCTGTTTCAATGCATGTGAGTTTCAAGGGCAGAGAAGTTTTAATGCTAAGTCTGTTTTCATTGTGAGACTGCATTGCTTTGTTTAGCAGATATCTATTAGGGTTTGTGCTGTAAAATGCAAAATAAAACTTTCAAATGAAATCCAAATCATCGCAGAAGTAAAGCAGTATGCACATTACAGTGTTTATGGTCAATGGGGCAAAATAACCAAGGAATGGGACATTGGAATGGTTGCAGGGGGAGGCTCCAATCGACCATGATTTTGAGAGGGGAAGGGCAGCAAACTCAGACAGCCCCAGTTGAACTATACCTCTCAGCTGTCCATATTTTTGCAGAATAAATAGATATTTGCTTCTTATTTTTGTTTTTTTCCTCATAAAATGTGTGGTTTTCTGGCAAATCATTTAGGAATGAAGTCACTAAATGACAGACATTGAGTTTTACATCATAACCTTCAGAAAAATGCATGCTAAAGCAAGACCTGTTATTCTATCAACTGTCTTAAGTTTATACAAGAGCAATTTTTAGTAGTGTTTGTATGTTCCCCCAATATATTTGGCCTTGTCCAGATTTCCTGCATTAACAGGTTGAGAGGTACGTGCAAATAAAATTGCTTTATAGAATTAGGCATATCCAAACCTTTCAACTGTCCCCGAATTTGGCTCAAAATCTTGCCCTTCCCCTAATAATCCCTCTGCAAAATGGCAATTTTGGAAGAAAACATGGAGGGTTTGCAATTAATAAATAACTGTAATAATCAGTTATAGATTACTTTTATTTCAGAAATGCATGTAGATTCTTTTATTTTGTCAGCTGCTCAAGTTAGCAGTACTAATATTAAAAAGCGTCCCTTCTTTGACAGGTTCCAGGCTATATTGTGGGGCTATTTTATATTTTTGCATCACATTTTTGGTCCATTTTTCATAAAATTGTGTATTTTTGGCAAATTAGTGGCAAATCATTAAAGACTGAAATTAGAAAATAATGACAGACATTTGAGTTTCAGATTTCGTACCTTTCAGAAAATTCCTACTAATGCAAGACCTACTATTCTATTATCTTTCTAAGATTATAAGAGCAATATTTAAAAACTGTCCTTATTTTTGGGCCTTTGTCCCACTTCTGTGTATGGCTTTGTCCAGATTTCTTGCTCTGAGATTGAGAGATATGACAAATGTGTCAGGGCCATCACAGTCAGCCAGAGACATTTCAAATTGTGACAAACTTGTTGCACCCCGCTCCCCCATGTAGTGACTCTGGATGTGTCCAAGCAAGAAAGGAGCAGTTATGCAGTGTAAATGTGCAGGCTACCCCCCCCCCCATCCAAGGTAAACACAAGTACTACAATGGCTTTTCATCTGTCATAGATTTTGCAGAATGTTCTGGTTTCTGTCATATTTTTATACTGTTGATTTATGCTTATTATTATTCAGAAAGTGCCTTTTGCTTTGTGTTTAAGTAGCAGTGCTTTAATGACCATCAGGTAAGCTTGTCTGATATTGTAAGATGCAAGTAAGCTTTAATAAGCAGTATTGCCAACATTGAAAGCCTTTCTGTTGTTGCCATGCAGAGAATACTTACATAACTGGATAACGTATAAGCCTTGGGTATTGAAATGCATATGACAGTATTTGTAATAAAGGACAGGATTACATTATTTTAAGCTCATTACAGGCTTTCCCTGCAAACTAAACAGAATGCCAATCTCTCATGTGTGGTCCATATTCTGTGCAGTAATCCTTTAAGCAATATATCTTGAGCTTGTTTCTTGTTTGCTTTTCATTTTTTACTTTGATCATGTTTTCCCCATGAAACAAGTAGATAGTTGCTGTCAGGCAGCAGGTCTTTCTTGGATAAGAAACATTTTTACAACTGGGGGTATCACAGATATTGCTACTTTCAGCATGTTACTTGGTATTTTAATAAAGCTGAATATAAATTATAATTAGAACTGGGGTGCAAGGAGAAGTGGTTTGAGTTGAGTGCTGCTTGTTTTTCTTATACTTGACTTTGACTGACATTCCAGTAATGTATTTAAAAAGTAATTTATTTTTTCATGCCTCACATCCTTTTTGTTTCCATCTAGATATTAAGTAAGCTGCCATGCAGCCAATGGATTGAAATATTTTTTTTTCTACACTTCATTTTGTCTTGATTGGACTCTCATAATGATTGTTTGGCACCCAGGGCAGCATATTTAATTAAAGTTTTTGTGGTTTTGAGCATAACACCTCCCCTTTCTAGTTGGTCGCACCCATTCCCATTGACCCCACCAATTCAGCTGTCTCCTGCAACCCCCCTTTGATTTGAAGTCACCAGCCGCCAATGGTCCAAACCAATGCAATGTCGCCTCTATGGCTTTGTCTCCAAACCACCCACCTGAGCTGACCCTCTAATATACTGATTCCTAATCCTGTCCATCCTCGTCATGTCCAGTGCAAATCTTAACATCTTTAACTCTGCCACGTCCAGATCTGACTCTTGCCTTTTTGTCAATGCCACCATCTCCAACCCATAATAACATAGCTGGTCTCACTACCCTCTTGTAGACCTTCCTTTCACTCTTACTGGTACCCGTCTGTCAAAAATCATTCCTGACACTCTTCTCCACCCATTCCACCCTGCCTGTTCTCTCTTCTTTACCTCTCTTCCACACTCACCATTACTCTGAACTGTTGATCCGAAGTACTTAAACTCATCCAACTTCACCAACTCTACTCCCTGCATCCTCACCATTCCTCAATCCTCCCTCTCATTCACACTCATATATTCTGTCTTACTCCTGCTGACCTTCATTCCTCTCTTCTCTAGAGCATATCTCCACCTCTCTAGGGTCTCCTCAATCTGGTCCCTACTCTCACCACAGATCACAATGTCATCTGCAAACATCATAATAGATGGGACTCCTGTCTGATCTCGTCTGTCAACCTGTCCATCACCACTGCAAATAAGAAAGGACTCAGGGCTTATCTTTGATGTAATCCCACCTCCACCTTAAATGCATATATCACTCCCACCGCAGACCTCACCACTGTCACACTACCCTCATGCATATCCTGTACCACTCTTACATACTTCTCTGCCACTCCTGACTTCTCATACAATACCACAACTCCTCTGTAGGCACCCTGTCATATGTAAATATTCAAGTCGATAGGGTGTCAAAATGAAATACATTGTGAATTCATCACCTATTATATGTCAAAAGCAGACTAAAAACATCTTATGTAGTCACCTTTGATGCACTAGATATATGGACTTATATTATATAGAGCCAAGGCAATACTGACAACTTGTGCAGAAAAAACTGAAAGCAACCAATGTTGTAAGATATTTTTTTGCATAATGTAGATTCTTATCTTTGTCAGATCAGTATGTGCCAATTATAAGTACAGCTCAGATATGTCTTCAGCCACACCATCTGCTACTGTATATTCAGTGCTAAGCACAAGCTTTCTCAGCTGAGCCTTATACACCCTGCCAAAGATAGCACCATAACACTGATTCACTGTATTATCAATCATGTCCCAGCAAACCCTGTTATATAGGTCAGAAAAGGTTAACAGTTTAAGACACATTTTTTTTGCATTAAATATCCTTCCTTTTGCTGTGGTTTTATTTTTTTATTCTGAAATTGCATATATTTTCATAAATTCTCAGTGAGAATATTGAGATCTGCACATCAGTTATTCACATGAATGCTAGTTATCAATTATTTACCTGAAGTTATACATTCATGGGGATGTCTATGCTAATTTAGTGCATTAATTTACTTGTTGCTAAAAAGAGATTTTATATGTGACTCTGTACTATAGACAACAAAGATGCTCACTATGACCCAGATGACTTGGGTCTGAAAACCACCTTGGTTTTGGTTGATTGTGGGATGAGTGAATAATGCTAACATATCAATCCCGGGCAATGGTGAAAGTGATATGGTCCAAGTTTCAATCTTTTTAATTTCTCCAAATCTTTTGGGTTTCTAATACTGTGATGGGAATGGACCCCATTCCTAAGTCAAAGTATGATTAAAGTTCATGAAATTAGTATTGTTTTACTCTTTGATGTCAGCCAATAGTGCTCTTTGCAGCACCCGCAATGTGCCCAGTAATGACTCCTTTTGCAATTCATACAGAGTTACATGGATAGGTAGCATATCTAAATATGATTGTGGACTCTTTTTTTATAAGACCTGTTGCTCCTACTACTATTGAAACTGTCTGGGTATCTTTCTTCCACATTGCTGTTGTTTCTGCCTGCAAATCCTGATATTTTATGACTTTAAGTCTCTCTGTACGCAAGACACAGAAGTCACTGGGTGTGGCGATTTCAATGAGCAATGCTACTTTTGTCTTCTTTTCTTGGACCACTATAACTGGTTTTCTAGCATCTATATTTTGAACTGTTGGTATTGGGTGATCCAATGTGATGTAGACTTCTTCATTATCTGTGATGCTTTGTGGTCATGTTTCCAGTGTTTTTCAGCTACTTCAATACCGTGATGTTTGCACAATTCCCAGTGCAACAGTCTTGCCACATTATTATGCCTTTCAGTATACAGTCCTCCTGCCATTAATATGTTGCAACCAGTATGGTGTTATACATGATGGAGGTAATGCAACTGCAAAAAACATCACACATTGTGGGTGGAAGCAACACACGTGGAAGAATGACTGCAGCTTTGGCCTTTATTGCAGGTCTTTTTTCAGCAGCACATATATCAGCAATAAAAGAACTTCAGAAAGCAGAACAAGACCTGCATGTTCACAGATATACAGAATATAAATAATGTGACTACAAGAGAACATTGCACATTGCTTATAGTAAAGGAAGTTGGCTCAACAATGCCCAGTGCTCAGTGCCATGAAGAAGAGGGATAACGCCTTGACTTAGGCCCCAGCAACAAGGGTTCAATCACTGACTTGGGCATTTGAGGTGCTGGTAGGGCAGGATAGGTGTGCCCATCACACAGTGATAAACAGACACTTCAGAGGTCAATATCCCTAGTGGAGACTGAAGGAATAACAATGAAGTGCTGCCTGAGAACTGGTGGCATGTCCAGATTATGTCATCTCTTTGCGGAAGTAAGGAGAGGTCCAGTACTAATGTCCATTGCATGTTCTACCCTTGGAGTTTTACTGGACATGTACAAGGGTTGGAATAATAGGGAAAATGCTCCCACTACAGCAGTATTGGATGCATTGATGGCATTGCTAGCCCCAATCCTACTTCAAAACAAGTCCAGGGGAGTCAGAAGTGGTGGTTAGACCCAGGAAATGAGAAAAGGCACTGAAATCAGTTGGCAGTCAGCTACGTGGGAGGAAAAAAGAGTGAAAAAAACAATGTCCAATAATAAGTTCATTACAGTTGTTGTATCTTTCGGCTTTTCCCGGTTAGGGGTCACCGCAGCAGAACTCCGGTCCGCTAATGATTGGCAGTAGATTTTTACATACCGACTTGCCAGGCCTGACGCACAACCTTCAACGAAGGTACGCCCATTCACACATGTCTCTACACAGAAGACGCTTTAGCTGAGAATCGAACAGGACAACGTCTTACTGTGAGGCGACAATGCTACCGCAGCACCACCACCGCAGCTTACAGTACTAATTGTAAATCAGGGATTCCAGAAGCTCAAATTAGGCAATGCACCAAACATGTGCAAATTTATTTATTTAATTAAATGTGTTTGCTGGGATAGTCTAACTGTGTACTAAATATCCATTTTCAGTGCAGGCTCAGAGAGAAAAGTTCCAGAGTTAAATAACATCAAATAAAACACTAGTGCAAAATGTAGTTTAAAAAGCATATATACATACATTTGTATAGTGGAATATGTAAGATGTGCATGAGGAGACACCAGTGATGTAAAAATAAAAATAAATAAAAAAATGGTGAATAAATATGACAATCAGTATACACAAAGTATTAGAAGTATAGTCTATTATGTTAGGAAATAAAAATAAAAATATACAACTCCACCCTAAGAGTGGGGAGAGGGAAGATATTGAATGGTACAGATAAATAGTATGATGACAGGTTAAGTTAATAAGAATGTAAAGTATTTGCTAATATAGATCATACAGGTGAGGTGCGTGAGTTGGTGAGAAATTGAATACTTGTCGGCTAGATATAGTTCTGCTTGAACTTGGGATAGACAACCATAGTTTGGATATGCAGTGTGAGTATAAACTTTGCCCCATACGTTTTGGTTTTATACATTTCAAGCACATTTTTGTCTTGAGAGTGAAGAGGGAAATTTGAGAGACAGTGATCAAGTACTGAGAAGACAGAAGGGCAGGTAGATGGGTTAAATGGTATTTTATGTGTTGGAAGAAGAGTATGGGCTAATTGATTAGGGAAATCTAACCAGCTGAGAGCACGTAATGCAGAGCAGTGATGAGCTTTATGATGCAGCTTAGCATTGCTCCAGCTGTGATTTAAGAGAGATCTGGATGTTAACAAAAACAGATGAGTCACAGAGAACAGAAGGCACAAGGTTAGTGTTATCTATGGTGATTCTACTAAAAGGAGTAAAGAATTTGTTTTCTCTGTATAGTAGACCTAGCTTGTGATGATTTATTTTCATACAGTTTTGTATGTGAAGATCAAACTTTAAGTTTTCATCTATAGTGACTCCAAGTGATTTGGTATGAGTAACTACTTAAATAATTGTATTATTTAAAGAGGTAATGTAGAAGTTACTTTTTAACTGGCATAGAACTTTGGAAAAAATAGTAGGAGTTTAGTTTCTTTGGGATTAAATAAAAGTTGTTTGGTTTTGATGTTGCCACAGTTCAACTGAGTTGAAGGCATTTTGTGTCATGGATTGTAGTTGTAGTGGGCTGTCAGATGAGAGTTGAGTCATACTGAATAAGGCAAGCTTGCTGTGAGAAGGTATATATGTTAATGATGAAATGTTAAAAAGCAGTGGACCAAGAGCAGAAACTTGAGGAACATAGCTTCATAGGTTCATAGGTAGGTACTAGGCTATCGGCCCTAGGGCCTATACAGGCCTAGCCAAAAAGGTACCCTGGCTTTTGCCGTCCAAGAAAATTATTTTCCTGTGCCACTGTCAAGCAGAGCCAAAGAGGTGATCCCTGGGGTGAATTTCCTATTTCCCATCCAATCATCAAGATTTTTCTTGAAGAGCGCTAATGAGGAGCTTTGTTTGATAAAGATAGGTAGTTTGTTCCAGAGTATGGGAAGTCCTGTTTTATACCTGTTTTAACTAGTAGAAAAGGACAGCAAGAAGAGAGAAAATTGACATATTTATATATTTCAGATAGGTAGTTAGAGAACCATAGAATAGTTGATTTGAAAGGACCCAAAGATGACATTTGAGTCAGATGTTTCTCATGGGACACTGTGTCAAAGATTTTTGAGAGATCTAGAAGCACAGACGAGATAAACCTTCCTTGGTCTTTAGCCTTATTAATGGTGTCAGGAAAGTTGAGGAGAAGTGTAGTGATGTCAGTGAAGGATGTGTTAAATTTAGTAGCTATTTTTGAGGGGAGGGGTTAAGTCTGGATAGGGGTTTGATGAGGAAGGAAAGCTGGGTTGAAAATTTTTCTTAATTGAGCTCTAGAATGTCTTTGGATTTGTTTAAGATTATATTATCTTGTGGGTCATAGTAGTATTTTTTTTATTTTTTGGCTAGATAAGTTTACTCCTTGGTGAGGATGAGCAGTTCCTTGTATAGATGTAAGGTTTGAGGACTGTTATCTTTGTGCCATTGTTTCCATGCTTTGTCACAAATTTTCATGGGAATTCTTGTAGAATGTGATAGCCAGGAGGGTTGATTTTTTTTTACTCTTCTATTTCTAGTAGGGGCAAGGGTGTTTAAAGTATTCATGAATATAATATTGAATTTGTTGATGGCTTTGTCTAGGGATAGTGTTTTGAGCAGAGGCAAGCTGACAGTTTTTTGGTAGACTTTTGAGTGTATCAGGATGAAAGTTAGAAAGATTTTGGGTACATCTGTATTGCTTTTTTTAGCTGGTGGGTAATTTTTCTATTGGTGAATATATGGTGATAGTCACTAAGGGAATTAGGCAGTACCCCTGAGACAGCATGCTTGCTGGGGTCAGGGACAAGTATCTAGTCAAGAATAGAATTTTTATGATTTGCTTTGTTGAGTTGAATAGGGAAAGAGATCATCTGTTTGAATTCAGAACAAGTTAAGACTAGTAATTGGGGTGTTAGATGTCACAGATAAACAATCAATGTTAGCAATGACTAAGATAATGGTTTCATTAGTAATATTTGTAAATATCCAGCAAAGATATTATTACCTGGTGGCACATTGAGGGAAACTATACAAAGGTTCTTATGTTTATTAACACTGAGAAGAGGGATAAGAAGTTCTGCATTTTGGAAGGTTGGTATTTTAGTTTTGAGGGGTGAGAAACTTAGACAGTTATTATATACAAGTGCAATGCCTCCTGCTTTTTTTTTGTAGTCTGATGCATCAACTTATATTGTAGCCAGGGGTTAGCATTTTAGACTATTTATATGGAATTTTAGTGATGTTTTGGTAATGACAGTAATATCTGGTGAACACTGAAGAAAGTCATGCTTGTGGGTCTGGAACTTTGTTTAAAATACTGTGAATGTTAATGGAAGTAAGTTTTGTGGGTGTTTTATAGGAAATGGTGGCAGAGGATGGTGGAATGGATGAGGCTGAGGGGCCAGGAGTGAGATGGATGTCACCACAAAGAGTCATTTTAGAGAAGACAGGATTAGGATTAGTTAGTTTTTTATAAAGTATATTAATTTATTCCAGGTTATGTCAAAGTGAACCGAATGCTTACCTGTTCTGTATTTGAAAAGTTGAATAGGTTGGACATTAAATAAATCTGCAGAAATAGATATGAAGGAGGGATTAGCCTGAGTTTAGGTAGGGTGGCCAGTAGTGTGTGAATGTGAATAAAGTGTGAGAGTATCATGGTAGGTAGTAAGGTGACATAAAGTGAATAGTAGAGATGTCAAGATGTAAAAGGATAACATGGTAGATAGAGAGGACTATGGAGTAGTTAAGGCGAGATTATAGTTGAATGAAAACGAAAATATGTTAAAGGAGACGGGATTGAGATGAAAGGAAAAATACATGAAAGTAGAAATGGCTTGCTGTAGATGCCGGATAGGATGGTCCCTTATTATGTAGATGGAGAAAGATTAAGATTTATTAGAGTATTGTCAGTTAGAGAGATGCAGAATATGCTGCAGTGTGGTAGGGTGAAATTGTGAATTAAAGACAGTATTAGGAGAATGATTAAGTGGGTGATGTGTATAACAAAAGTGTTGTGGGTATTATGTCTTTTGTCAATATTATGAAAGGAAGAGTAATACTGAAGAAGAATTTGCTAAGGAGGAAGAAGTGAATATTGCACAAGGGAAAAGCAGGATAAAAGTATAGATTGTAAACTTAGAACAAAAGAGAAGAGTTAATTAAGTGAGAAAGTAGAGATGAATAAGTGAGGAGGCAAGATGACATAAGATTGTAAAGGGTTTGTGTAAATGCTAGTAGCAGGGATTAATAAGGTTAATAGGCAGAAGACGGGATATAAATGAGGAAGGGGAGGGGATGTGTTCAGTATAAATTTAGATAAGGAGGGGGTGGGTAGGAAATGGGGTAGGGCAGGGGGAGAATAGCAAATCAGAGCATTTTGAGGGTGAATGGCGTAGGTTAGAACCCCCACAGATGGAGGTATTAGCCCAAGGAAAACAGTCAGTGACAATGGAGGTAAGGGAAGGATTAAACAGCAGTGAGTGCAGTTTTGCTAAAATAATGTGATTAGCTCAACAGGACAGTGGAGCAGAGAAAAGTTTGAAAAGTTATTCATTGGTAAGAAAGCCATGTATTAAAGCCAAGACAAGCTGCTCTCTGGGAAGCTTAATGCAAACTTTTGGTATTTTATTGATACCTGAGATATTTCAAAGAGCTGCTGCTCAGGTGATTGAAAGCTTAAAAAGTGATAAAGATCATTGTTCCATTTTTTATTACTGTGATGGCTGGAAAGCATTCTCTACTTGTTTTCTCAAGGAGTGAGCAGGAATGGAAAAACTGTTTTTTTTTTTACCTGAGTGTGTCTAGCCTTTTGATCTATGCCTTTGGTGTACCTTAACCTTCGGTATTCTTGGTTAGTAGTGTTGGTGGTCTGCTGGATGTTAGCTTCCTCATTTATTTGGGAGTTTAAAGTGGGTTAGTAGAATCTCAGTCAAATCATAACATAGTATTGCTGGTTAAAGAAGGAAGTCATGATTGTAGTCTGTCATGTTCTTTATTTAAGGCAGATGAGTGCTGCTGCAAACTTACTTATTAACAGCTGTTAGATAGTAGGCATTTAAGGGTTTTGGATCTGGGCACTCTCCTCACCTGCCCCTCTCTGTAGGTATATCAGGCCTGGCCAATCTTGATGAGATCATGGAGTTGTGTGGTTTATGAGAGATTGATCCTAAAAGTTAATATTATATGATAGTATTACTTTTTATTGTGAAAAACAAAAAAAAGCATGTAAGCAATGTCAGGTTAAACATAGATAAATGTTGTTATAAGTCTCTCTCACTTAGTCCTTATTAAAGCTTATTTTGCTTCTAAATTCTTTCTCATCATTCTCCATCCAGTCCTTTATGCTCAGAGTGTTGATATTCTGAAGTTAGGGGCCAGGCATCCTTGCAGTGGGCCATTTTGATAACAGGGTTTGGAAATCTACTGTGCTTTCGATCAACTTCTTTGGATCTGCCTATTTTCTTGAGAAGTTTCAAAAAATATATTTGGACTTTTCTTTGAAAATCAGCATGATTAGCCTTTGATGGTTATTGTTTAGAAAACCTTGAAGGTCATGTGGTGTGGTGGTGGTGGTGGGGACCAGATGATCCTTTTGTAGTTTGTGGCAGGACCAGCTTTGGTTGTAAAACTTTATATTGACGCATCATTAAACTATGCAGAAAGAATGATTTTTAAAAGTAGTAGGTTTATTCAGTGAGTGGGAGAGGCTTTCCTTGGAAAAGATGCATCTCCAGGGGTATGAAGCTGTACATTTCATGGAATCTTTGTGGTCTGGTATGGTCACTGGGTTTTACTCTTCTTTTGTTTATGCTGCAAGGCAAGTCCTTAGTTGCAACTGATCCTTCCAGAGGCACAATCAAGTTTAAACAATGCAAGAGAAATAGTTTAGTTTAATGGGCCATGGGAAAGTCTTTCCTCAGAAAAAGTGCACCACTGGGGGTCAGGGCTATTGAACATGTGTCCCTGAGCTGGTTGCATGTGAGGACCTCCTATGTTTGGTGTGGTCCCTGCTTCCTTCTACTCCTCCAGGTGCTCAGTTCAACTTTCTTTCTTCTGTGATAATGATTGCTACCCTAGGCTCCAAGTTGAATATGCTCCCATAACCAGGAAAAAAGACCCACAACATTAGGGAAGGCTGAGGTAATCCAGGTCCCTTTTCCTGATTACAGCAAGAATGATCATCTTTTTTTTTTTGATAAGTTAATGTCATTTTTTAGATTGTTTTATGCCTTGTGATTAAGGTGTTAATGGTCTTCCTTGGTTCCCTTGGGTGGGGCTCCAATGTGTTCTTGTGATTGGTGGGTAAACAAGGTGCAAAGTAATTGGTCACAGTGATATAAAAATATAGTTGAGGAATTTTGGATGATGTCATATTGAGCCACTTACCCTAGAGATCTTGTTCTGAGTCTTGCACTTTTTCATCCCAGAATGTGGAGGATTTAAAGGAGTAGTTTCCCTGAAGATTGTGCCATCCGGGATCCCAGGGGTATTGGGGTTGTGGGGTTGAGTTTGACTGACTCCAGGTTCCAGTAAAACCACAACCAATATAGTTGTGGACCTTAGCCAGTGAGGTTGTTGAGGTCTTTCAATAAAAAAGTTGGTGACTAAAATTTCTGAGGTTAAGGATACAGTTGATGGATTATGTGATGTTCACACCTGGTGTCTTTACAGCATTCAGTCTTATTTGCTACTCAAGTTCCTTTCTTTACAGAATGTTGCTTTTGTTACCATTTAATTCCTTATGGCAAACTTGGGGGGGGATTCAATAAAGCCTACATGGAGTGATTTTCCATGTAGGCATAGTGACACAGAGCTTACATGGAAGTAAGCAGCTGTGTGATCCAATAAACAGAGCAGAGGGTGGTGCACGAGCATGCAAACACAGAAGTGTCCATGGCATGCAAATCACCTCATAAGCAGGTGAATTGCACGAAATGTGGGTGCTGGGGTGATACAGCAATCAGATAGTCAGTCCTGAAGACCCCGTGTTGGTGTTCGTAGTGTATACGGAAAATTTCCATGTACAAGCAAATAAAAATTGAACAGCGGCTGTAAAAGTCCATTTAGAAGGTCAGAAATTGCATAGCAGGCACAGATATGTGCAAAACTATGCCCTGTGTGTCCAAAAGGTAATGCAAAATAATTTAATATTAGTTTTTTTTAATACCCACATTATGTTTGCACAGCGTGCAGCAGTGAGCAAACATGACGTTATGCAACAAAAAATATTGAAAAGTGTAAAACCAGAAAATAATAAATATGTGAGAATAATGCATTATAGGGCCTTGCATGGAGTAAGTACAATGGTAGACTTCTGTGATTGCTAAGGAGGCAGGCCCAAGAATAGTGTAGTATCCAGGCTGTGTACATGAATTTGTATGCAAATGAGCTGGGGTTACTGAATAGCAAAAATGGGTTACCATGTCCGCAGATAAAAATCCATGCAGCCCCAGAACCATGTTGGTAACAAAGGAGACCTAGCTGACATCAAAAGGGGGTGGCTCACTATCTGTTTAAGCAGATTGAAGCTGAGCAGTGCCCGTTTGCGTGGCGCACCACTCAGCTAAACAGGGGTGTGTTTCCAGTGCTGTTAAGCTTTGTTTAGCATCAGGCTGCTTGTTTTAGCTGGTTTGAGTGTGTTTGCATGCTGCGCTGCTGTGCTTAGCAGGGAAGGCAGTTAAAAGAAAAGAAATAACCTGTGAAAGCTAATTATGCACAAATTACTGATAACCCCTGTTCCACTTACACTGGGCCATTCAAATCCCTCAGTGATGTACCTGGTAGGTGGAATGCATCATAGTTAGCCAATTACACAGGCTGCATCTGCAGCAGGCCACTATAAATTATGCATGCATTCTACAATCTGATTTTTCACCCATACTCTGCACAATTGGAGTACAGACTTGGGAATTTTAACTGACAGAATGCTAGGGGGCTGCTGCTGCTCTGCTACATCTGTATGTGCTAGATGATGAGGTCAGTGCAGATGCTGCTGCTGACTGCTGCTCTGTTACATCTGAATGTGCTAGATGCTGAGGTCAGTACAGATGCTGCTGCTGACAATAGGCCTAGACTGAGAAGGAGAAGAGTATTCAGGCCCAGGGTAACCTTCCAGGAGCTGCATGAGCTGGAAATTGCCTACAGGGTGGACAGGGATGTACTACAAGAACTCACCGAGCTTTGCCGCCCTCAGCTCGGACCCAGAGCCAACAGAGGGGAACCCATCCCAGTGGAAACTAAGGTATGTGAAGCCCTTAGAATACTAGCTACAGGTACTTTTCAAAGACAAACTGGGAACATGATGGGGGTCTCACAGGCATCAGCATCCAGTGTACTCCACCAGTTCCTGGCTGTCATGCAAACACATGCCATTGAGCACATTTATTTACCCCACACCCCTGAGGAGAAGGGCAGCAGTATGCATCTCTTCTACCATGTAGCACACTACTTTGAGGTACTGGGTGCCATAGAATGCACTCATGTACACATCAAAGCACCACCAGATGAGGAGGGTTGACTCTATGTCAACATTAAGAGGTATCACTCCATCAACTGTCAAGTCATGTGCAATGCCCAGGGCATTATCATGAAAGTATGTGCTGGCAGCCCTGGCAATTATCACGGCTCCCATATCTGGCATGCACCACAGCTGTACCAGATGTTTGCTGGGGGGGAGGTCATTCCATATGGCCATCTACTGGGGGATGCTGGCTACGCACTGGAACCATGAATGACCTCCTGTTACCCCCTACTTTATACCTTCCCTATACTAACCATCCTACGCAAATCAGACCTTACTAAACTAGACTGATGTTATAATAAAATAGCCAAATTCACTACAAACTCCCCCTACAAAACACACCATTGCACAGCCCTTAGACAACTAAACTGGCTAGAACTTCCTTAGCTCCTGCATTACAAGCAACTAACGATCACCCATAAAATACTCCATGAACCAGATAAAACCCCAGCCCTTCAAGATCTCATACAACCATGCACCCCCACTAGAACACTCCGTTCCAGTGACAAACTCCTAGTTAAATTCGCCTGGTCATCCTCTAACATTAAACTAGAAACCTTTATTCTGGGAGATGTAAACATTGACTGGGGAAATATCAATAATCCTAATTCCTCCCTTACCATCAATCTATTCAACTTCACTCAACTTACTAACTCCATTACCAGACCTAATAAAAACAACCCCCCTGGCACCATACTTGACTGGACACTTGTGTCCCATCCTAACAAAATCACTTCATCTGGTGTAATTCCTGACCATTTAGGAGACCACCTCCCCGCCTTCTCTATTCAAGCCACTCCCACTTCTCCTCACTCTCATCATTTCATTCAAACATGCAACCTAACCAACTTTAACCAAGACTATTTCTCTAGCTCCCTTACGCTAACTAATTGGAACCCCCTAAAAACACTGCCACTAGACAAAACCGTTGAATATTTTAATTCTACATTCTTAAATATCCTTAACTCCCAAGCTCCTATGAGAAGAAAAAGAATTAAATCTAAACCCACCCCTTGGCTTTCGAAAGACACAAAAAAGATTATGCACCAAAGAGACAAATCCTGGAAAGCTTACCTCAAACACAAACTGCCTGATATTTACCTTCAGTTTAAACAACTGAGAAACCTGGCCAAAAAAACTAGTCATTAGAGATAAAAAGTCCTACTACATCAAATTACAAAAAAAAAAACCAGACCAGAAATCCAAAACAATTCTGGAACTCCATTAACTCCCTCCTTACACCTGGTACTAAAAACAACCCCTGCCCTGATACCAGCAAATCTGACCCTGAAATTGCCTCACTTTTCAATTCCTTCTTCACTTCTTCCATTGCTGACCTAACCAAGACTTTTAATAACAACCCTCCCACCCACATTAATCTTACTTTCCCTTGCCACCTCCCCCCATTTTTGAACTCAAACCTGTTCCTACCTACCTAATAAGGAAACTTCTCTATAAACTCAAACCTTGCTCAAATGCTCCTGATAACATCCCTTCCTCCTTCCTAAAGATAGCTTCTGACTCCATTGCCATACCTATCAGCATCCTAATAAACAGGTCTCTGCTTGACTCTTATGTACCCAAACTCTGACGTTCTGCTTTCATTCATACACTTCACAAAGGTGGTAAGAACTGTAATCTCTAATTTTCATCCCAATGCTATCCTCTCCCCTATTTCCAAAATCCTCGAAAAGTGTATACACCTCCAACTCCTGCCTTTCCTTACTGAACATCAACTACTCTCCCCCACCCAACACTGCTTTCGCCCTGGACACAGTACCACCACTGCCCTTCTCTCTTTCCTTCATTCTGTGAACTCTGCATGTGACTCTGGTAATGTAGTCTCAACTATTCTACTAGATCTATCTAAAGCTTTTGACACCATCTCCCACTCCCTCCTTTCTAAACCATCTCTCCAACCTTAACCTTAGCCAAAAGGCTCTTTCCTGGTTCACTAGCTACCTCTCAAACAGATCCCAAGCTGTGAAATGGGGCCTAGCTACATCTACCTTCCTTCCTTCACCTACTGGAGTACCTCAAGGCTCCATTCTTGGCCCATTACTATTCAATATCTTTATTAATGACTTCCATAAAGCCATCCCCAACACCACAATTGTTCAATACGCTGATGATTCCACCCTCATCTGCCATGCCACTAATCAAACTGAACTCCAAGCCCTAACCCAAACTGCATTTTCTACCACCGAAAACTGGATGTTCCAAAATAAACTCTCCCTTAATGCCAACAAAACTAAGATCCTCTTCTTTCCACCCTCCAAATCCTCACCACTAGACAAAAACTCCTTTCATATTACCAGCCTTTCCAACTCCACTATCGAAATAGTAACCTCCACCAAACTTCTCGGTATATTAATTGATGACCAGCTGAAATTCAATCATCATATCCAGCAAAACATAAAAAAAACACACATAAAACTGGGCTTATTGTACAGAAATAACCACTTTCTGTCTCCTTCCATTAGGCTAACTCTTGCCTCCACTTATCTCCTCCCTCTCTACTTTATGGCACTCCTCTGCTCACTAATCTATCATCCTGTCTCTCCTCCAAATTGGAACAATGCTATAACAAAATATCCAAATTTGCCACTAATGCCAAGTCCATCACTCATCACTGCTCTCTCCTCCACTCTCTAAATTGGCTTGAACTCCCCAATCAACTTACCTTTTTCCAACTCACCATAGGCCATAAACTACTGTTCCATCCAACTAGCTGTCCTGCTCTTTCCAACATTCTTCTACCCTATAGCCCCCCTAGATCCCTTAGATCTTCTCATCAAAACTTGATCACTATACAAAAACCCAAGCGCCCAGCTGGCCAAATGATTTTATCCTTCACCCTTGCTAAAAAATTGAATGCCCTACCCACCTCTGCTAGATCCTGCCACAACCTAAACAACTTCAAAACATTACTTCATTCCCACCTCTATCTAAATAGAATTTGCAACTGCACTCTTCAACCTACTCCTTTCAAACCATCCTCCTCCTTCTCCCCAGGCTAACTTCCATTCTCTACTAAACTCTCTTTTAGTCTCTCCTAAATACTAGCTATATAGGCCACTTTTATATTTCTTACTTGATGAATCAACTGCTAAGTCACCCTAGGCTGGCATTCTTTTTCTCCTCTTCTCTCCTATATTCCTAGCTCAAGTTATTACCTCCTGCTTTCTCTAACCTAAAATATTTTACTTCATTTTTTTTCTTTCTGTGCTGAAACCTAACTAAAAATGTTAATTTTACTATTTTGCCATTAGACTTTTCTATTGTAGGCTGCTTGCAAATCCTGTTTCATCTATTGTTATATTTTTGTCTAACTCTTTTGTAATCAATATTGTTTGTTGTTTTTGTGGAGTTTTTCTCCCCGGGCCTCCACTGAAAACAGGCCCCAAAGCCCAGTGGACCTCCCCGGAAATCAAACTGAAATAAATAAATAAATAAATCCACCAAAGCTAACAACACAGATGGAGAATCCTTATTCTCTAACATCATTCTTAAAATATGGAAAAAACTATCCACTTCCTTCACTTCCATCTGCACCATAGTACTATTTAAAAAACTTCTATTTACTCACTTAGAAAAATCCTGGCTTTGCTCTTGCTACCCACCTAACTCTATATTCTCCACTTTTTATACACACCCTCTGACTTTCTTTAGATCTACATTTTACAGTACTATCCTATCATGCCTTCTTCATTCCCTATATATACTTATTAGTTTACCTCAAATCATTTCAAGTCTTCCTCAAAAATATCATACTGTGCTTTTTAATATATATCCTAGTCTAGTTTGTATAATACCATATACTCTTTGATGTACAAATTTTGTTAAAAGTGTAAAGGTGTCATCTCTTTCAGTTATTTATATCTGCGCAATGTGTACTTTCATTGTTGACCTGTACTCTGTAATTTTCTTGTGGTATAATGTTTGTTTGTTTTTCATATTGTTGAAACTTTTCTTCCTGGGCCTCTGCTGAAAATGGACCTGTGTCCAGTTTGACTTTCACGGTAAACCAATGTTAAATAAAATAAATAAATAAATGATGACATCCAGAAGAAATGCACATAAACCTACTGAAGAACACCATAATGGGACACACATACAAACTAGGAACATCATAGAGTGTGTGTTTGGGCTGTTCAAGTCACGGTTCCACTGCCTTGCTATATCTGGTGGAGCCCTGCAGTACTCTCCAGCCATGTATAAACAGATGTTTAAAGTATATGCCATGCTACACAATATGATCCTGTGGAAACAGCTGTGACAGGATCATCACAGAGAAGGGACACAGACTCCCACCAGTGCCAGGGTCCCCACAGCCACACCCACAGGGGGACTCAGAAGAAAACCCCCCTGAGGCTGTCCCTATAAGCAGATATAAGTGTGCCCAGTATGCCCTGGCCTTGGCAAAGAGACAACACATAGAACATGCACTGACAACCTAGAGTCCTAGGACTGACACCTTACTCTGACTTAAATACATAGTAAAAAGGATGCTAGCCACACCACACAACCTGTACCTTACCATGCATTTGCTGTGTACTGAGTCAGCTCTGCAACACAAGTATTTTAACTGCTGCATTCACAAGGTACGTCACTCTCCTTTACAACAAATGTATGGGGTATGGTAGCATATGTATGGACCTGCTGTCTGTATGCAAGGGAACAGAGTGGGTTACTGGGCTACTTGCAGAGAACTAACAGCTGTGTGGGACAACAGGTACTCTGTCCAATACTGACTGCCCCATAATATGCATTAGGCCACAAGGCAGGGAAACCCACTGCAGTATGCAAGGGAAATGACAAACAGTGAGGTCATAGGACAGACAAACAACTGTCAATGCAACCATAGTAATACATAACATTAATAAAACACATGCCCAAAATATAGTTTTTGGAACAACATATGTTAATAGTAAATCATAACCTATATATAACAATAATAAATATGTGAAGATAAGGAGTGGGAAGAGAGAGAAATACAGTCCATTAATACCATCATGGGCTATATAGTTGACAACAGTAATGCTAGCTACTCTACAGGTCTATCCTTTCTTTATGTGTAAATATACCCTAGATCTGCTGTAACACATACATACCTCTCAAGCTATCCACATGGGACACTATGGGCCAAGCAGTAACACCTGCAGTTGCACAACTACAAAGAACACTTGCACATTAAGCATCAAGTGAACCTATATAATATATAAGAAGTACCCTGGGCTAATGTACTATTAATTTGACATTGACATATAATCATATTACATTCCGTGACAGCATGACACTTGAGAAACATGAATGTGTACAGTACAGAGAGTACACAACTATCATGCCATGCTTGGCTGGCATGGGGATTGTACCTAATAGCACTGACTGTAGGGGACATAAGCATCACATGCAGTAATTGACTGCATCAACCTTTACAAGAAACTACAGGAATACGTTCGTACCTTAATTGCACGTTTTATTTCTTTTATCTTATTATAGTTTTTATTATTGAGCCTATTTCCTTTATTGTTTGGATAACTAGCACATTCATGAGAATGATTTTAACAGTGTGTGACATCTGAACAAGCAATTATTTACACATATTGTGAGCTATCTCACCCTTTTACCTGTGTCCTTGTGGAGAGAATATCTGTTATTACACATTTTATTTCTTTTATTTTATTATAGTTTGTTATTATTGAACCTGTTTCCTTTATTGTGTGGATAAACAGTACATTTGTGAGAATGATTTTAACAGTCTGTGTCATCTGAACAAACAATTATTTACACATACAATGGGTTACCTCACCCATTTACCAGTACTTCCTGTGGAGAGAATATCTGTCATCATAACATATCTAATTCAATAATAGTTATTAGTACATGGAACTGGATTCAAACCCTGGTCTATGCCTAGCAAAATACACTTTGTACACAGTATTTAACAAATTGAACTACTGAGTCACTGCTGATATCTGGTTGATTGATTTTGTCCTAAAGCTAACCTGAAAACAAAATATGACCTGCTACTAATATTGTGTTATAATACAGTGCAGTGACAGCTGGACACAGCTGCCTGAAATGCAATCATGGCAGAGAGACTATGTAACCTATACATTACTAAATAAACTGCAGATGTGCACAATATAATGTTACTGGGCTGAGATATTAGCTCTCATTCCAAAAGTATTGCACAAGATTTTAATACAGATACCTTCATGCATTTACTGGTATACTTTTGAGTTTTTATTGACCAACAGTTAATACAATGCAGGTGTTGCAATACAGCTGTAATTCTACAGTTATTATGATAGAGACTTTATTTCATTTACTTAATCAAGGTTAATGCTTTACTCTTTCCTGCTTATTGCAGTACATTTGGCAGTAGTCACTTAGTGCAGTCCAGGTCTATGACCACATTCATTACAATACAATCAAAACTGTTTATATAGCTAATGTCAGTTAATGTTTTACTCTTTCTTGCTTATATGACTATAGATTGCAGATACATCCATACTCACCAGACTCATGGCACAACCTTGGCAGGCTCTCTGAATGTGCCTCAATGTTGCAAGCTCTCACCTCTGCAGCTACTAGGAGAGAGGCACACCATTATGCATACTAGTTTAGAGGCATTCAAGGTTAAATATTGGTGAAACACAGGTAAACATACTTACACACTTGAGGAACATTGCCTGCCCAGAATGCTTGGACCCATGCATCCAAGAGAGCCCCCTTCCTTCTTTTCAGGTCATTGTGGTGGTGATGACATTGCTCACCTGTGCGGGAGATACCAGTTGCACTGGTGAGGTCCCTTGCCAGCCAGTCCCAGGCCTCCATTTTTTGCTTGGAGCCCAGGTAACCACCCTGCATGAGACAGTCTTCATGGTGTTTGACTAGGAGTCCGACCATGACCCTGGACTCCTCAATGCCCCCTTGCTGCACCCAAAAGCACATACTCTCTCCAACACCTACCAGAGTATCCTCACAGGTTGAGCTCCAATGGATTCTGCAGTATTCTCACCTATTGCACTTAATATACCCTGCTTTCCTACTCTTTAATGGCATTGGGCATTTTTTTTAAATGTGGCACATCACTTAACACCATGCAAACCAGCTATGCTCAGCTCACCAGTGCTTAAACTGCCAATGCTTAGCAGTGCTTGGCACCACTTAGCAGTGTACAAACAAGCTAAGTGGAGCTATGCTGTGCCAAGCAGTGCTAAAACGGATCTGGTTTAAGCCATGCTTGGCATGGCTTAACTGGGCTTAATAGAGCTTAGCTGAGCACACCATAGTAGGATTTAAAAATAATTGGCATAATTTGTATTTGGAAAATAAATGGTTCATAAACCTTCTGTCTACTCTTACCTTGCACCTACTGTACATAAGGCTATCACTCTAACCATTTGGCTACGTGGATGTGTAGTATGTTGCTATACTTTTACATATATCTCTCACCTACGTTTAAGCACTACTGAGCACCATGATGCACCATGCAAACACACTCAGCTATGCTTAAATTTGACCTCTGCATTCATAATTAAATGTATCCTGTTTCTATTTTTAGATGTCTAGCACATGTCAATTGCTGCACACTGTGCCACACAGCACAAATAAAAATAAATAAATAAATAAATGCATTTAATACATATGCATACATTGATACACTGCACTTTAACAGTGCAGGGGGTGTGTTACTCATCTCCAGACACTGAAACACACTCCCTGCACTGATTCAATAACCATGTTACATGGCTGTCCCTCAGTAACACACCTTCATTAATATGCATGGAGTGCTACCGATGGAGAACCACATGCACGACCACAGCACCTTCTGTGTAGGCTGTACACTATGCATACATGGATTTTATTAAATCTGGGGGATGGTCTATAATGTCAAACAGGAAGGTCTGGTGTCCTGGTTTGACAACTACGTGTTTGGCCAGGAGGTAGTTCTGGTTCCATATCTTATGCCTGCATAGTGTCATACTATCCTGGTTTTCAGTTTGTTGATTGTCTTTCTAATATAAAACACTGGGTATATGTTGTACTGTGCTCTGTATACCACTTTATCTGTGTTGCAATTTCCATAAATTCAGTTGGAGTATACTTTTTTTGTTTTGGGGGCAGTAGAAACTGTCTGTATTTCTTATGCATTTGCAATATGTACAGTTTGATGGGCTGCAGGGATACATGCCTTTGTGGGTATGATTTTCTTCTGGGTGTTCAGGGGTCCCCACATAATCTATAATCTCTGATCTGCTTACTTTTCTTGATAATGATCTTAGGTAGTCATGGTAATATCTTTGTAAGGATTTTGTTTTGCCTGATAATGCACCAGTTGTTAAGGATGGCCTGTTTATTCTCAGGATAGTCTAAAGTGCAGGTCAGGGTGAGCTACTGGATCTTTGGTTGGCATTCCTAATTAATCTGTTTAGGTTGTTAGCAGGGTTATCTAAGGCAGGATCTCTTTAATTTTTGCAGTGAATAATGGGTTCCAGAATTTGTCTGACCATTCACCTGCTGTAAACTCTGGCTAGGAAGTTGTTTTCTAGTTTAGTGATGTTTCAGTGAATGTTTTCAGTTCCATGAAGACCCTATATATGCAGAGACCTTGAGATATGATTACATTTCATTTGATTATGTAGGAGTGCAAGCTGTTGCTGTGTAGCAAGAGCAATGTTAATGATTTTTCAGTGCAGGTTATTTGAAAGGATACCTGTTGCCTAGTTTTTGCTGATTTTCAGATCTAGAAATTTGATGGATTCTGTGTTGCATGTTGTTGTGTACTTAAGTAAGTTAATTGATCAGTTTATGTGGTCCAGAAATTTGTTCAAGCTTTCAATGTTGCTGTTCCAAATGATGAATATATCATTAATAAATCTAAGGTAACATCCCATTTGTTGGTAGAATGGGGAGTTGTAAATAACCTCTTCTTCCCATTTCCCCAGGGCTGTATTTGCTATGCTCAGGGCCATGGCTGCCCCCTGTCATCTGTCTGAAGTAATTTCCTTCAAACTGGAAGTAGTTGTTACTAATTAAGAGTCTCAGGAGCATGCTGATTACTTCTGTTTCACCCAGTAGGGCCTCCTATACTTTGGTATAAGCTTCAATTACTCTGGAAATACAGTAATTATGTGGGAGTACTGTGATAGGGCTTTGGCATCTATGGTGACTAGGATAGATTTTTTTTCTGTTTTGATGTTTCTAATTTTCCTAAGAAAGTCCATTGAGAACAGTATAAAAGATGCATTTTTTTCTGCTATTGGCTTGATCTGTACCTCTAAATACATGGATAAGGTTTCTGTGATAGAGATTGGAATCTTCTATAAACACAAATGCTGGTCTACTAGTATGACATCAAAGATGTACATAATGCAGCAATAAGCTAATACATATACTGACCAAATTGTGATAGCATAATTTTAAAATAAATAAGAGCAAATGTAAAATTAGAGTGACAGGTCTGAAATACATGGATTCTGTTACTGATGTTTGAGAGACTGAAGCCAGATGCAAAGAAAATACCAATATAACCAATGCCACAGCCAAAGGACAGGCATTATCAGGCTCTTATAAAAAAGGAGGGACAAAGTATCTAAGAGTCTATATTCAATCCTTCCAAGATAAGAATGGCTTTAAGAAAGCTTTTGGATTAAGATGCAGCCTGAAAGTGAATCCATGATCAAAAAATAGTTTTGAAATGATCCAAAAACTAGTAACAGAAGTTTCTGTGTTAAAATATTAGTAATATTATATTTAATAAGTTAGTAAAATTATTTAGATGAGAGAGAGAGAAGCTCTATGAATGTTTTTTTTTGTTTGTTTCTGGTAAAATAAGTACAATTAGAAACCGATCATGAACCATTGCAAAGCATATTCAGAAGGTCTGCACAAGGCATCTCAACAGATACAAAGGATATTTCTTCATCAGTGGAGGCATGATCTAAAAGTAAAACATGGATCAGACAAGGAAATGCATGTAGCAGATATGTCAAATGGAGTATATTTACCAAAGCAATATGAATTTTTGTAAGAGGAAGAACAAGTGATTATTTAGGTAATCCCTCAGGTACAAATAATGGAAGAAAAAGAAATGGAATTTTATATATGTACTGACACTGATTCAGGAAGGCATATTCAAAAAGGTGATAATGTGAGGCTGACCAGAGTAAAAATCATTGGTAAAAAGAGAAGTCTACTCATTTTTGTTCTCTAGGATGTAATAAATTGTATATAAAGTTTAATGTAATTCTTGGTTGGTTTACTAAGTATGTTTTAAGAGAACCTACCCCCAAGATTGTGATACCTCATAATCACTTACATTGAGGGGATATGTTTTTGTCCTCCTTGAAGAGTACTGTTGGGGCTTATATGCCACTTCACCCTATGCTTTGATTGTCTGGGTTTTTTTTCACTTTTCAAAAGCAATCTTCCACTGAAGCAAGACTAACAGAAAAATACCATAAACCTTAATGTTCAGAGTTGACAAAATAATAGTATCAACCAGATGAGAAAGCAGATCCACAAAAAAGACTCATGACTTACATTTGGAGGTAGTTAAATCAACTGTGAAAACTCAAAATGTAATTTATTGACAATGGATGCCAGATGAGATGGAGTAACATGAAAAATAACTCTATATTTATTTTATACCGTAATAACAGTCCAAGAGAAGAAATGGTGTACAGTTCCAGGAAGAGCATGGAGCAGAACTGCCACAGATCTATTTTGGAAGTAACAATGTGTCTCATATGTACAGATTATTTTTCTAAACATCCAGATGTGATCATGCAGTCAGACAATACCAGTAGCAGTGTGAGTATTGATAGTGCACTGGTGTCCATATTTTTAAGACAAAGGATATCTACTCTTGTCATATCATAAAATAGTTTACAGTATATTAGCAAAAATGTATACAATTTGAAAAGAAGTGGGGATGTAAGCATTTAACTGCAGGCCTACATTGACCTCTGTCAAATGGGCAAGCAAAGAGAATCATATAGATAGTGAAACATCTGAGGAAAAAGAACACTAGCTGTAACTGTTGGGATTATCAGCTCAAGGCCATTGAATACAAGAATACTCCATTGCATGGATTAAATCTGTCACTGGCTCCTTCCAATGGTAAGAAGGCTGAAGAGTAAGCTACCTCTATTAACTACATTGTCATGCCAGAGGATGAAAATAAAATCAAAGAGATACCAGAATATAATTAGCAAATACAAAAGGGTTCATTATAATAGATATTGCAAGACATTATATGATCTGAAGGCAGGAGACACAGGCAGAACTCAGCAGTCATAAAAAGACCAGCAATAAAAAAGCAGTAATTTTGGTGAGCTCATCAGTCCAGATCATTTGTAATCCTTGGACAGGATGGAAGGGTATAGAGAAGTGTCTAAACAGGAAGAAGAAATAATGTAGTCATATATTATGCAAGGTTATAGAGATGTACTGTTGACTTGACCGAGAAAATACCGAGATGCTAGAAGAGAATTTTGAAAAAGTGTTTCAACCGATAGAGGTGAAACTTGATCGGTCTCAAAATGAGATTTACGAAGAACTGAAATCGCCTCATAGTCATCTAATTAAGGTTTTTAGATATGGTAAACCACATATATGGACAAGCATTGCATTTTTTATAAAGACTTTAGTGTTTGAAAGGTTTTGAATGTTTTACAAAATGTAATAGGTCTTTTTAATATATATAGCAAACCACTGGCATATTAATGAGGATGAAAATCTAATTTCCTATACATAACCTGTTTATTAATGCCTGCCTACCACACAGATGTAACTTATGTTCTTTTTTAATAAAAAAGGGGACATAGTATATTGAAAGTATCTCTTTAAGAAACTGGCACTATAAGTAAGGGGAAGTCATATAATGTGCTCTTTCACTTTTCAGTTCAGTAGGTATAGTAAAGACTACTTGGAGGCTAGTAACTACATTCACAGTGTCTATTTTATTAGTGAGCATCTGATGAATATATAAATATAATGAATTACAATGTGTTCCACCCTCATCCTCTAGTTTCATCTGTTTAACTTTCATGGTGTGGCCACTCACATTGATTTAAACTATTTTATTTATAATTTCCATGTGGACAATTGCATCAATGTTTTAGCTATATTGTGAGAGGCTGTGTGATGAGTCTGATCCTTAACTGTGGCTGGAGTAATATTCCCAAAGAAAGTAATGGGTCTGTTGCTAGGATCTACATATGACAAAACAAGGTCAAGATCCAAAAGTAATATATCACCAGTGTCTTTTCGATTTAGATCCTTGATAAAATTTCCATAACTTTACAGAAAATACATGTTGAACTAATGAACATATACTAATTGCAATCTAAGATGAGTCCATCCTAGGTCTACTACAGGTGCTTGTGTGCTAGTACCTTGCAAAATACCAGCTCTCTGACACTTGCTCAAAAAAGCAAGTACTCGAACTGTCATTAGCCCAATCTCCTATTTCTATGTAGCCCTCCCAACATCTTTGTCTTTAAAACTGTATAGCCCTATCAGAACCTAAATTCTAACCCTAAAACTCCCACTCAGTTCCCAACTTGAGTCCGTGTTCCCTTACCTTAAACTTCCACTCCCATTCACAAATCCTAAGGTCCTTAATTGCTCCTAAACCTAAAACACCAATCTCACCTCCCTAAACTTAAATACTCTGTTCACTCCCTAGCCCTGAAACTCCCATCCCAGTCCATAAACCTAAAACTGTCTTCCTGCTCCCCAAACCTAAAACTCCCTTTCTGCTCCCTAACATTAAAATCCCTTCCTGCTTCCTAATCCTCAAACTCCCTCTTGTTCGCTAACCCTAAAATCCCTCTCCCATTCCTAAACCCCCAAATCTCCTTCTTGCTCCCTAATTCTAAGAATGCTGAGAGGGCTTTTTGCATGAGATTTCAGTACCTTGGTTGTCAACAAATCTTGTGGGCTTGCTAAGGAATTCCTTAACATTATGGTAGGTTGGACTTTGATTAGGAGGTTTGACTGGTTTCAAGGGCACATCTTAGGCTCATTCTTTTTGGTCAGTGCAGTCATCTGACCGGGTGGTAAAACCAGTGTCATGAACAGTTGACATTTGCATGTGAATCCACCAAGGTCTTCCTGCAAGGTGATCTCTGTCTTGCTTTTTTTTTTTTTTTTATCTTTTTTTTTTTAAAACAAGTTTATTGTTTTTGACATACAAAATAAATATCATAACAATTTTATACAAGCAATTAAAATAGAAATAGTTATAACATTCAATAAAATAACCAAAGTATTTACAAAGACATCCACTACAAATCAAATCAATTGATTAAACTATAATGTCATGCTATTGAAACTAAGATTTTTTAACAGGTTTTGTAAAGTATCCCATATAATATAATAAGATGTTTTTCTAGTAGTTCTTGATTTTATTGTCATCAATTCCATATGACACACTTCAATCATAACATTTTAAATTCATTAAATGAAGGAATTTCTGGTTATTATTTTTCTAGCCACTGCTAGAATGAAGTTTAACTTTTTTAACACTTTTAGGAACAGGTGTGTTAAATAATATAAGTGATTTAGAAACAATGAAATTATCTGTGAATAGGGCCTGCAAAAAATCATTGATTAACTTCCAATATTCCTTCAATTTTATACAGTCATAAAACATATGTGCCCAATCAGCATTTATTTCTACATTACATCTTTTACATAAGTTGTCTTTATTATTTATTTTATTCATCATTAAAGGTGTATAGAATGATCTATGTAAAATTTCCAAGTAAAAGTCTCCAATTAATGGAAGAAGTAGTTTTATAAGCAGATTCCAATATATATTGTTTATCTTGTTGTTTTGGTGATTCACCATTAATGGAAATGAAATAATTCCAATAGGTATCTGAACTGTAATGAGTTTCTTCTCTGATAATTTATGTATGTATTGATAGCTACCTTTTATCAGAAACTCTATGTTGTAAATTTAATATCAAGTAATCAATCAGTATTCGAACAGATTCTTTAACTGTTAAAGACATTAAATCAATTTTATTAATAAGATATTGTCTAAAAGTCTGAATTTCTAACCAACATGTTTCTCTCAAATCAAATTCTTGCTTTAAGAAGTCTAAATTTTTTACTTTATTATCAGACAGCAACTGATACCAATACTTTAGATCATTCTCTGTGACTAAAAGAGTTATTTCAGAGGTGGTTGACAAAAGCATACCTTGTGTATACATTATAGAATAGATATAAAATTCCATTCCTTATACTTAGGATGCATGAATATAAAATTACGATAACTGATAATAATGTTTAATGGGTAACTAACTATATATTTTGGTGTAATGGATGAAGTACAAAATTCTTTTAGTAACCATAACATGGGGTTATTTACAATAATATTTTTATGTATTAAAGAGATTTTCATGAAGTGAATGCTAATTAGTTCTCAGTAATCTTTCCATCTTGCAACATATGACTGATCTATTAATAAAGTAATAACTTTTATAATAGAAGATATAGTATATAAATTAAAGTCTGGAAATGAAATGCCTTGAGACCAGCTATTAGTATGTTTCTTTAATGCAATCCTAGGTCTATTAGGTGCCCATAAGAAATTTAACATTAATGAGTTCAATTTCTTAATAATTATTTTTGTAGGTGGGAGTATTATTGATTGTATTAAGTATAATATCTTAGGGAATACTATCATTTTAATAATTGTGAGTCTCTCTTCCATGGTAAAACATATTGTTCCAGCTATTGATAGATTTGATATCTTTAGTTAATATTATACCTAAGTAAGTTATCTGACCTGAGTTGGGTATATATTTGTTAAAATCATTAATGAGGACATTTTTTCATGTGTATATTGGTAATATTTTAGTTTTTTCTTCATTGAATATTAAACCAGAGATATTTTTAAAATCCATCATTTTATCAAATAAGGACTGCATAGAAGAGTTAGATCCTGCTGATGTAATTAGAACATCGTCTGCAAAAAGTTGAATTTTAGATATTGTATTTTCATCTATATCAAATCCTTCTATATCAGTACTGTTTCTGATCAAATTAGCCCAAGGCTCCATTATTACAGTAAATAATAGGTGGAAGAGAGTGGACACTTTGTTTTTGTACCTTAAAATGGGTATTTTTGTGAGACATGTGTCCCTATCTTAATGTAAGGCAATTCTCCTCTATATAGATGTGCAATTAGATTTACAAATGCATCTGAGAAGCTTGTGCACTTCAGTAAGATAAAAACAAGTAGTCAACTTACTGAATCAAATGCTGAACTTATATCGAGACTAATAAGTGTTAAATCTTATATCGAGACTAATAAGTGTTAAATCTTTTTTTCCTATTTGCAAAATCAATTAGCATCTGGTTGGGTCTTTATTGGGTTTTAAAATTGGTGAAATAAATATGTATTGCCAAGATGGGGGAGTTGTTAACTCATTTTGGGCCAAAATAAAAACCTTATGTATTAATGAGTAAGTACTTTTGGGAAGAATTTTATAGATCTCTGGTATAATACCATCATTACCTGGTGCTTTGTTTGATTTAAGCTTGTTTATTTGTGTAATAACCTCTGTATATGAAATATTTTTATCCATTAGTTTAGTCTGGTGTTTATTAAATTTTTTGTTCATGTTTGTAGTTATAAATTTCTTTATTTTATCTTTAGGCTCCATGTTAATGTTATTATGATTAATTTTGTGAAAGTGATTTCTAAATTCATCTAATATTTCTGGTAAACTAGAAACATTCTTCTTTTTCCTTGGAGAAAATTTCTTTGATATGATTTTGTTTATTCAACCTTTTTGTTTTATTTTTAAGTCTATGAAAGTATTTGGGACTTATTGAGTAAGACAAAAACTTATATTTCTCTAATGTTATTTTAACTTTATGAGTTAAAATTTCTTTGTATTTCTCATTTAATGTATTTATTTCTTCAATGACTTTTTTGTCCATAATATTTTCTTTATTATTATGTTTGTATGAGTCTAATTTGCTTTGAATATCTAGTAATTCCTTGTCCCAAGATTTCCTTTTATTATTATACCATCTGATACTTTGTCCATATAAATATGATTTTAAAGCATCCCAAACATAAACAATGGAGACTTCAGGTGTATTGTTTAAGTCTAAAAATGTTGCACTTCTGAAAGTATATAATCTTTATAGTCTTTTAGTTGAGTTAAGTATGCTGGTATCCTTTTGATCTGAACATTGTAAGTACTTTTTATCATAAACTCAAAGACAATTGAATTATGATCTGATATAGGACACAAAATGATTTTAGAATTAATTAAGTCTGTTACCATCTGGTTAGAAATAAAGACTCTATCTATTTTTGAATAAGTTTTATATCTGTTAGAAAAAAAAGTGTATGGTAGTGATTTTGAATCTATCTGATTATTAATATCATTCAAATGATATAAATTAACAAAATCCTTTAAATGTTTTGCATTAGATGTAATTTTCCTTTTTCCTATAGTAGTAGTATTTTTTCATGTAGGATACAATTAAAGTCACCTGCTAAAATAATATCTCCTATAGAAAAATATATGATCTTATTGAGATGGTGTTTCTTTACATGGGTTATTCAGTCCATTAATGTTTAAAGAAATTCCTTTTAGAGAAATCATTTAGCTTTTATAAACATATAAAACATATAATCAGAATAACAATTAACAAAATAAGTGATATTATACCTCCTCCTTTTAGTGTACCATTAATTATAGCTGTATTTATTGAAAATCTTATGGGATTTTGTATAAGCTTCACTTTTATTTGTAGTGACAATGAGTTTATAAAATGTGTTGTGGATGTCAGAACTATATACAAACAACAATAAACCGGTGAAAATAATATTAGGATTAAACATTATAATCAAAATAGCATTTCTAATAAATGATAATAATGGGAACCCGAGAGAGAGAAAGAAAAAAAAAAAAAAGAAAAAAATATCTATATATTATTGTAGCATTCTAATAAACTTGATAATGGGAACACGAAGAGAGAGAGAGAGAAAAAAAAAAAAAAAAATATCTATATATTATTTTAAAATAAGTTCTTATGTTCATTTGGATTCAATAACTTAGGCTATTATGGTTCAGACATTACATATATTATCTGTATTTTATATATCTGAACTGCTGCTTTAAAATATGTCACACATGAGTTTCTCTTAAGATATAATCATAATGATACTTGTGCTTGTCAATTAGATAAGTCAAATGATTTATAACATTATATATGTTTAAATCTTAAGTATTTATATACATTAATATGTTGCAGTCATGTAAGCTTCATGTTGCAGTCATGTAAGCTTTCAAAAACATGTGTATATATGTTTTACCTTCTATTCCTTCTAAAATATCTCACTTGTTTACTATGGCATACTGAATCATTCAAAATCATTATAACTTTCATATTTTATAAATTACATCTTAAATAAGTAAGTTGTTATAAAGAATAACTCACATTTAGATGTCATAAAGTTCGTTTTTCATCACAAAGTCGCATTTACAGCAAATCTACTTCCTGGAACAGTGTTCTTCTTGAATCTGCGATGTGTCAGTGTGAAATCAGGGGTCAAAGTTCAAAATGACTGCATTCAGCTTCTATTCTGAGTGTTGAAGCTTTTAAAACAACTCGAGGACACTATTCACGAGGTAACCCACATCCTAAATTGTCTCCCTTAACATTCTGGCGGGAATTTTAGTAAATGCAAGTGACTGACATTCATTTAGTAATACAAATGAAACTAAACAGTGCAAAACCTTTGCGAAGTATTTTACAAGTCATTACAGTCTCTATGACAGTGAAACCAAGCCTACAGTTATTTAACATATTATACAACTTATTTTTATATGCCCCATTTCATTTTCTCATACAAATCTTATTATATACATATATCAGTATTATCAGAAGCATATAACTGTACTTATAAGAGAGAAAGAGAGAGAGAAAAAAAAAGGAAGAGAAGAGAGAAAAAAAAAAAAGAGAGAGAGAGAGAGAGAGAGAAGAAAGAAAAAGGAGTATCTAAAAGAAATATTACCTGCTGTTTGTATTAATAAAGTTAAACATGAAACATATTACTTACAACTATTTTAGTTCTAATTATTTGCAATTATATCATGACATATTATTTGTAATCATATATAAGCAATAAAGTCATGGTATAATATTTAGCAACAGTGTTTAAACAGCATATATAGTTTTAAAGAACTAATAAGTTATTATTTCACTTTTTCCATATTTTCATCCCTCACTAAATGCATAGTTTAAAAGAATGCCATTATTTAAAATAAATGTATCAAATTACTAACCTTAGGTCTCTTTATCACAAAGAGAAACAAGTTGATTGATAGCGTGTTATTTGTTCCTCAGAGAGTTTGACTATTTATGAAACAAAAACAGTTCTTTGCACACAGAAAAATAACTTTGAATAAATCTTTAAAATATTTGTGGCTTCCTGGAGATGCAGTAACAGTATTTGAAGAGATTAAGAGAGAAGGAAAAAAAAATATATAGAACATGTCATTTGTTTTTTAGTCTTTCTTGCTTCTCTGAAGTCTTCATATCTTCTATTTTATCTAATATCTTATTTTTTAATATACAGACTTTTTTAGTTTGGCAGGAAAAAAAAGGTAAGTTTTGAACTGCTTTTTAAGCTCTCTCTCTATTAATAAAAAACTTTTCTTTTAGTTATTACCAAGGAAGAATAGTCATTGTCACAGTTGCCTCATTAATTTTAATAGGTTTTAATACCATCTCCTTGTCATAAGATGATAAAAATCTTACTATACTGATCTAGGATACTTTTTTGTTAGAGTTAAAATTAGATAAAGACCTATGGGCTCTTTCAATACCATCTAGATCTGTTTTCCAGGTCATCAAGTTTGGATTGTAGGTGTGTGTTCTGCTTCAGCAAAAACTCAATGTTAATTTCTTCTTCATGGATTCTGTTCTCCATATCATTAACAGTCTCTTCTATGCCTGTAATCTGAGCCTTCTGTTGTTGCAAGTCTTGATGTAACAAATCCATTTGTTTTGTAGATTTTCTATGAAGTTATCAATTTTAGTATCCAGTTTGTCCATTTTGGTTGTTAGTTGCTGAATAGTAGATATCAGAGACTGAAGCTCTTTCTTGATGCTGGAATCCTGACTGTTTGCCTTACTGGAACTCATTTTGAACAGAGGTGATGAAAGAGAAATTTCCAAGATGATTTCTGACAGGAAAATTATTGAAATTTTCTTTCTTTTTTAGATATTATTCAAGAAACTGATATTCCAAACGTATTTAGAAAGATAATTATTTCATTAGTTGATTTTTAAAGTAATTATTTCCTGTCAGTGCAGTTAAGTTGGTGGAGCTGAAGAAATCTGCTGCTATCCTGTGTTCATCCTTGGCCACGCCCCCCCTCTGTCTTGCTTTTTGAGCCATGGAAGACCCAAGTCTGTTCCATTGGTTCATAGGAGAATACTAAGCTAACAGGTGAAGAGCCCTTACAAGCCTAACCAATTTTACCCAGATTTTACCCAATTTTCTATCCCTAGAGGAAAGATAACATGGGTCAACAAGCATGATTTTGACTATTTTTACAGACTGCTTTGGTCCATAAGGGACATCAGCAAAAATAGTAGTGCTACAAATTTCTGCACTTCAGACTTAATTTTATACCAACAAATAAACAAGACTCTCTTGAGAGATAGGTTCCTAACTCCAGTAAATCCTGTTCTATGGAATAAGTTACCATTACAGGTCAAACAAAGTAATACGTTGGCTACCTTTAAGGCTAGTCTTGATAACTGGATGGATACACACAAATTTACACCAGGGTTATCATGCACACCCTTGTTTGATTTGGGAATTAACACTACTTTAGACCAGTCATCGAATATAATGCCCCATTTGGCATGTACCTGCCCAGACACCTACAACAGCTGGAGAGGCCACAAAAGTACCTCACAAAAAGGATCCTAGGTCTTAAACACATGTCCTACATGGACAAACTCAAGAACTTCAGGTGTTCTCAGTCTCTTATCATCTATCAGAGGTAATCTCTGCTTGACTTAGAAAGCCATGTCCAATCCAGCCCTACTTGAAATGTGACACCTAAAGAAATCCCAGTTCCCACACACTCCAGCGATTACAACCTCACTACCACAATCAGCAGAACATGGTGGAGGGACAGGTTCATCTCCCAAAGACTGCCCATACTCTGGAATAAGCTTCCCATTCATATCAAGCAGAGCACCTCACCAGCCCTCTTCAAGAGAAATCTCAACGAGTGGATGGGTAACAGAAAGTTCATCCCAGGGACCACTCCAGTTGCCCTACTGGATAGAGGCACTGTGAACTAATATCAGATGGCATGGTGCCAGGGAATTTTTTTTTGGCTAGGCTTGTAAAGCCTCCAGGGCCATTAGCCTAGTACACAGCTATGAACCTATGAAAAGGGAGCTATGAGCTTTTTAGCATTTCTACTTAAAATTGTATATGGCCAGGCATATTATGGTCTTCATGAGCACTTGCCTAGTATTGTTCTATGTTCTTATATTCCTAAAAAGAAACTGTAGGAAAAATAACTTTGCACACGATCTTTAAGACAGTTCATGGAAGTGTCCAGCCTCCTGTAGTGTATCATATTGATGCAATATCTTAACTGTAAAATTATACTTGATATGTGCTCTAAAGTGACAGAAATGAGAGTGAAAGCTGTGATTCTCAACTAAAGATTATGAACATCTGGTGATACTGCAACAGTCAGTTTGTACTATCTCCTCACTAAAGTGGTGCATCCTTCTAAAAAAATTTTCATAAGATTATTTTAAGTACGCTGTTGAAGATGTTTCCTGAGGTATGACCCCTGTGAGTGGCTAGGAACAATGTGGCTCACGGATTATTATCCTCAAGTTGAAATTTGTTACCAGGCCAGGTTGGGAGAATTATCATTCTGAAACTGAATGCCTTTAGGGCAGCCACGGTGGTGCAGCTGTTAGTGTTGCCACCTCACAGCAAGAGGTTCTCCGGTTCAATTCTCGGCTGGGGTGCCTTCTGTGCAGAGTCTGCATGTCCTCCCTGTGGTCGCATGGGTTTCCTCCAGGTGATCTGGTTTCCTCCCACATCCCAAAGACATGCAGTAGGTGGACTGGACACTCTAAATTGGCCCTAGGTGTAAGTGTATGTATTTGTGTGCCTTCTGTGGAAGGTTGGGCACCGGACTGGCAACTCAACACTGTAAAACTCCACTGCCAATCATGAGCGGACAGATGATCTGCTGTGGCGACCCCTAACCGGGAAAAGCCGAAAGAAGAAGAAGAAACTGAATGCCTTTAACTAGTGTATGGGATGGACAGTTTCCTAGCCTTCTCACTATCCTTCATCTCCCTTTACAAAAATTTAATGAAATCAGTCTTAAAACCTATTAACAATTTTATGCATAGACCCTGCTTGCTTTTTTGTTTCTTGAACATTTCAAAGATAAACAACTAGAGCATACCATTCAAGTAGCATTTTCCTGCTTTTGCAAGGCTTAAAATGCATATAGTACAAGTCAATCATTAAAATAAATTAAAGAATGGATGAATCAAAAAATGCTTTCACTAGAGTAAAGTTTCACCAAATCCATCAAATTAAGCTTCAAAATAAAAAATTGCTTTTTACATTATAACTTATCAAATTTATAGCTCACTTTTACAGGGCTTTATTGCTTTCCTAAAATATTTAATACTATCTTTAGTGAAAAAATCATTTGGTAATGGAAAGCCCACTCTATATAGACAATACAGTGGTTTTACTTGCCCTACATTTTCAAAGTCTTTTGAAAGACATTTATACGAATAAGAATTCATTTGGAGATAAAAAATAAATATTCAGAAATCAAAAGCACAATATCATAAACACCTTTGAGTTTGATAGTACATCTGTGAATCTCTAAGTTAATTAACAAGGGAGCAGTAGAAACAATGACTGTTCTTAAAACATTATTAACAGCAGTTGAAATGTTGTTATAGTCCTGTAATGGGGTGAAGGAGTAAACCACATAGGCCTTACATATAAAGAAATCAGAGTGCCTGGGGAGTGAATGATTTTTCACAGTACCACAATGCTTTTAATTGAGCAGCTGGAATTTAAACATGGGGCACTGTATGAGTTTAATTTGTTTCTTCTGTTCAACTTCTTTTCAAGGATGACAATTTTGTTGTAGTGGTTCTCAGTTTATCGTGTCCAAGATGTGGAGCGAGATACTGTTGTGGTTAGAAAAGTCCATGTTGAGTTTTACCACTGCATTTCTTGTCACTCTCAGTTTTATGTCTGAAAGATGGTGGCATATAATAATTTTGAACTTATTAGCACATATAAAAACTATTGTGCATTGGGCCCTGTAGACAAGATTCTCAGTGTTACAGTTTCCATATGTGCTATGTCTATACTTTTTCTGTGAGGCTGGGCATTCAAAGTGGTCACTTACGAGGTCATAGTGCTTTCCGTCCAGTGGTCCACATTTGTCGAAACCTCTTATAGTGCTACTCAACTCTTTTCCTTTGATTTCTAACCAGTTTTTAATGCTCCTTGCATTTTTAAACACAAAGTTTGGTTCAGGTCCCATTATCTTTTCTGACTATCTGAAATGATTAGCCAGTTTTTCTTAGTGCTCTCCTAATTTCCTTGTAATCTTTAATGAAGGTGAGGGCCATGCTTCATTTTCTCCCTTCATCCTTGGGATCCCGGATTAAACTCCAACATTTTCTAAGTTCCCTGTCTGCTTGGTCCAACACAGCTGGATTTTATTTGCTTTGAGACCTTTTATTAGTTCTATGATGTAATGTAGCATTCTTTTGCTGTACCACCCTTGTGGAAGTTGTTTGTAAAGTCTGCAAGTTCTTCAGAAACACATGCTAGTCTCATTCCCTAAAATTTAATCACAATTCTTTTTTCATTATATGGGAGTGAATGCTTCTGTTGAGTACCAGTAAGTACACTCTAGTGGGTTTTTTTGTACAGGTTGTTTGTTAAAGTGTCTGTGGTCAGATCCCTGAAAACTGTGCGATCCAGAAAATTAACAGATTCCTTGCTCTGGGTAGTTGTGAACATCAGAAAGTTCGCTGATTTATTAATGTGGTCATTGAAAGCCTGTAAGTTTTCTTCATTTCCTTCTCATACAATAAATATGTCATTGATAAAATGGAAGAAACAGGATATTTCTTTCTTGTTGTTATGCCCAACACAATGATATATACTGTTTCCAATTTTTTTGCACTGTATCAATGCCTTTTTAAATTTTCGTGTGTATGCGTAGCTTATCTCCCTGGGCCTCCACTGAAAATGGACATATATCCAGTTGGACTAGCCCGGTCAACAAATGTAAAACAAATAAATAAGGAACATTTTATTCAGCTGAGGAATTCTTAATTGTAGATGGCTTCCTCTTCCTATTTTCCTAATGAAGTATTCACTAAGTGTGTATGTGTGTGTGGGGGGGGGGGGGGCACTGCTGCTTCCATGCCTAGCCATGTGGTCTGCTCATAGTATTTCTGAATAAAGATGAAGTAATTGTTGCCAAGGAGAATGTTTAGGAGTCTTCCAAGAATTTCTTTCCCAGTGCAGTACACCTCTATCTTTAAGATAGACCTCTGTAACTGCTAGTTTACAGTATTGATGTGGAAGCATGCCCTAGAACAGTATTGTGCTGAATGCTTTGGCTGCTTACTACCTGAAATGATTAGCCAGTTTTCAGTTATTGCTCTCCTAATAGGTCAAGGTACATAGTATGCACTAGTTTGCCCATGTCCACTGGTTTAGTTACCTTCTCGAAAAAGTCCAGCAGGTTGAGAAGTCATGACCTTGTCAAAACTGGGTTGTATCCAAAGTCTGAAGGTTTTCCATGTCATTATTTATCATGTTCTGATTATTATCTCCATCAATTAGTGGTGAGCAGGTATAGCCTCATAATTCCTTTCCCCCACCAGGTCCTATAGGTGCCTATGTTACATAACTGAACTCAGGTCTGGGTCAATGACAGAGCTTCATCCCTCTAAATCAATGAAACTGGCTTGCAGACATTAGCACCTACTATTGGATCAGTGAGTGTTTCTGAAAGCTGCTTGTACTCCTCTGTGTACTGTCAGTCCCTGGCAAGGTACACATTTTGCAGAGAATAAGATCCTGAAATATTGCATGCTAATGAGACCCGTCAGTGATGTATGTCAATGGAAAGTTAAATATGGTGCCAATACATTATACAAGTAGTATTCTGAGACATGCACACACATAAATGGGACTCATGCCACTAATAGGGAGATAGTATAGTTTTGTGATACTAAGGTGCGTCGGTTTATCTGTTATATGACATCCACTAACTGTATCACATTTTAGGTATTTGTTGTATATGTACATGACTACAGTACTCTCTCCAAGTGTTGATGTTGAGGAACACTACTGCATGAATGCTATAACTTGTATCATATTCTGATGCTGCCTACATTTGTGAGGCTTCATTTGGAAACTAATGGAGAAGGGGACACTTCTAATGAGGGCACCAATTCTGGGTACAGATGCATATTTTTCCACATCTGCATATTGTCCAAGCTATGTTATTTCCAAATGTAAGTAGTTTTGTGTGTGTGTGTGTGTGTGTGTGTGTGTGTGTGTGTGTGTGTGTGTGTGTGTGTGTGTGTGTGTGTGTGTGTGTGTGTGTGCGTGTGTGTGTGTGTGTGCGTGCGTGTGTGTGTGTGTGTGTGTGTGTGTGTGTGTGTGTGTGTGTGTGTGTGTGTGTGTGTGTGTGCATGACTATACTCTGTAAAGGCTTTTGATAGCCGAGGCGCTAGAGGAGATTGATTATTTCTTATTTTAATAAAAGTGCTTTTGCTTGATGTTTACCTACTGACTACGTTTCACTGGCCCTGTGGTTTGTGGTACCACAGTAACTTTTCTTGTGTGATTTCTGAATATTCTAACATCTGATAGAGAAGTTAATAGTGTGATAGGGACTGAGCCCATGTTCAAATTTAGGAAGAAAAAATCACTAAAGAGACTTTTATGTTACAACAATTATAATCATGGGACCTTTACTGACCAGTTTGGTTATGTCCCCTTATAGAACATGCAATTTCTGCCATATTATAGATCTGGATAGTAGATTTATACATCCTATTACTAATAAAGTATATAAATTTAATGTGGTCGCTACATGTAAGACTAGGACTTTAGTCTGCTTAACCCAGTGCACGTTGTGTCATTCATTTTATATAGGTCAGACTAACCGTGTGTTGTTAGAAAGGATGAGAGAACACATGAGAGATATAAGAATTAATAATAACAGTAATTCTTTGGCTAGGCATGTTGCAGAAATTAATCAAGAACACACATTTAAGTTTAAAGTAATAGAGGTATTTAAAGATAATGGTAGACTTGGTGATATTTGTAATGAAGCTGAACATAGGGAATTATTTTGGATTTTACATTTATAAGCTGACAAGGAAGGAGGCCTGAATGATAAGGTCTCTTTAAAACCTAAATTAAAGAAAAGGAGAGGCTAATACGTTTGTTGTAATACCATGTAATTCATTCTTGTTGTTTTTACTGGTTAATGGATTTGAACCACTTACTATTTATTTGGATGTGTTTTATTTTGGTATGTGTGGTCTGAAGAAGTAGATTGTTCTACGAAAGCGCTTACCCTGACAGTGTTATTATTTTAACTAATTAATTTTTATTTTATGTGCTGTTGGTTTTTCATTTGTTTTCTTGTTTTAATACATTGAGTTTATGTTAAATTGACCTCTGTATTGACACACTGTGGTCAACATCACTTGTGGTAACAGATGTGTGAGATCAGCAGTCCCCATGGTAAGAGAATATCCCCTTCCCCCTAAGACTGTACAATGTCACAATTAGCATATATATAATTAACAGAAGATGCGGGGGATGCAGGGGGGCTTGCCCCCAGCAAAAATAAAACAATGTTTCTAAGCTTACATATTCTGAGGACTAGCCATGGGGCATACACTACAGTCCATTGATTTTGTTTGTCAACATAAGTGTGGCAATGTTAGCCACATCAAGGTTTGTGTGGATTAACTAGTAATAGTGCACACCCCTTGACAATTATATATACTAACTCTGAGACTGCACAATCCATGGGGAAAGGGAGTGTTCACAAAGCAAAAACTGTTCTTGCAAGTATGGCATGTGCACTGCCTCGAAAAGGAACACCTCAAGTCAAAAAATCAAGGCCAGCACACAGTGGAGTGTAAATTCCAAATTGCTTTATTAAAGCATGTGTAAACCAAGCACCAACAGACCGGTTTTGGCTGAGAAAATCTAAATAGCCTACATCAGTGTAAATGAAAAAACACAGAAAATACAAGTGCCTTTTTATACTGTCAAAGAAAAACAAAACTGAACCTCATTGGTTATAAGTTCTCATTTAGACCAGGTGGAAGTAAACCACCCAATTTAATAGTCCACTTTTTTTCTTTTGCATTTAGTATAGAATGCAAACCAGATTTATTAACCCTGTCCCCCAAAATTCTGTCTATAATTGTGAACCTGAAATTTGCATTATTGTGTACCAATGAATGTTTAAATAAAGCATTACTTGATCTTTTGGTTCTAAGATCACTGCAATGTTCCAAAATCCATAGTTTAAGTGGCCATGAGGTTTGTCCAATATAGAAAGTTGAGCAAGAACAAGTAGCAAGGTAAGTAACTCAGTCTGTGCCACAATTTGCTAGAAACTTAATATCATAAACTGTAGCTGTATTCTTGCTTGTAAATTGTTTAGATTTAACTAACCTATGACAATGTATGCAGTGTCCGCAAGGGACACAACCATAAAGTAAATCACCTGTCAGAGTTCATTGAATTGGGTCCTGAGTTAGGTTTTGTCCACGTTTATAGTGACTAAAGTGGGTCCCTAAATTTCTGTCCCTTCGAAAAGAAAAAAGACATTTATCATTTAGAAACTCAGATAATTTGTGATCAGCTAAACGAATATTCCAATGTCTATGAATACTATCCAATAGCATATTGGTATTCCGCCCATAAGTAGTAACCAAACGAATGCTGGAATTCTTCACATGTTCCTTGTTCCTTATACTTCAATAGATCCTTTCTGTCCAGTGTGGGCACCCAGTTGCTGGCAGTAAGTATACTGCCTGTTTTATAGCCCCCATCCTTAAACCTCCTAGTTAGATCCTGTTTAAAGTATGCATAATTATCCTGATGGGAACAAATACGTTTCATACAGAGAAACAGAGATTTGGGTATGTTACGTGTAATGTGTGGCGGATGGAAACTGGATGCATGTAACAAAGAATTGTATTGTGGGTACTTATGATAAACCTGAGTATCCAAGGTGTTGTCGATGTTACAAGTAACCAAGACATCCAAGAAGGTGATCTGTTGGGCATCCTGATTTACTATAAAATGTATTCCCCACTTATTACTATTTAGATAATCCACAAATTCATGAAGATATTCGATGTCCACCCTCCAGACCATCCAACAATCATCTAAATATCTCCTCCATATGTCAATTTCTTCCAGATATATGTTGTGACTACGATCATAAATAAGATGTTCTTTCACAAAGACCATAAAAAGATCCGCATAAATAGGGGCAAAAGATGCCCCTCATAGCCATACCCTGAACCTGCCAGTAACATTTGCCTTGATAGTAAAAGACATTTTTTGTAAGTACATGTTCCGCAAGACAGATCAAAAAGTATTGAGCCCCAGAGGATAGAGTTCAGATCTATACAACCAATGTTCAAGAGCCTGTAACCCAGCCCAATGAGGAATATTAGTGTATAAGCCTGCTACGCTCAGTGTTCATAGCAGCCAACCTGGTTCCAATTGCATATCTGAGATTAACTGTAAAAATTGGGTAGTGTCTTGGATCCTGGACCTAACCCATTTAAGTAAGGGTTTCAGGTATTTAGTCAAAAACTGGGAAAGAGGTTCCGTAAGAGAGCCCCTTCCCGACACAATAAGTCTGCCTGGAGGATGATGTAAATCTTTGTGTATTTTTGGCAATAAGTATAAGTATTGACTACTATGATCAGACACTGTCAAATGATATAATACTGAATCTGATATAATGCCTTCCTCTTTGGCTGACAAAAGAAATTCATCAATTTGTTTTTAAACCTGAAACTTAGGTCCAAAGGCATATACATGTAGTGGCACCCATCTTTCAGTTGTCTCTCAGCTTCAGCATGATAATAGGCCAAATCCATGACCACCACAGCACCCCCTTATCAGCTGGTAAAATGACCAAGTTTTTATTGAGTTCAAGATCTGAATGGCCTGTTGTTTAATCTGTGAGAGATTATTAGACATAATCCTAGATTCCTTGAAATGAAAATGTAGACAGGTTGAATTTCTACATATATGATTTACTGATGATGGATCAAATTGATTTTTCATTATACACATATTTTTCTGTAGAGCACCCCACAATACCAGTCATATATGGCCTACTCAAAGTTCATAAAGATCCTGTGAATCCCTCTCTCTGACCCATTGTATCATGCAGAGGATGGCTCACTGAGCCTTTGTCTATATATGTGGAGAAACAGCTCAGAAATTTATTGAATACTATAGAGACTGTATTGAGGGACAGCAAACAGTTCTTGGAGCAACTATATGTTTGGGCCAGTCCTAGAAATGATACTGATATCAGCAATGTATTCTTTGTAACGCTAGATGTGAATTCTTTATTCACAGTGATCCCCAATGATGAGGGTATTGAGAATGTAAGGCTCTTCTTAACTAAAGAGAGTACCTTCTCTACCACTGAGGTTAACATGATTTGTGCCCTACTAGATTTGATTTTAGAAAATAACATATTTCTTTTTGAAAATGAGTTTTTCCTCCAGAAAGTGGGGGGTCGCTATGGGTACAGCATGTGCGAATACATATGCTAACATCGTACTGGCCCAATGGGAGAAAGAGAGGTTTTTTTGCTGTGACATGTTTAAGCAGCATGTCACCTTTTATAAACGTTTTGTTGATGTCATCTTTTTCACATGGTATGGCAATGAGATACAGCTAGAGAGTTTTGTGAGATTTTTAGGGAGTACCACTTCCTATCTCTCTCTTTTTCTCTACAGCACTCTCAAACTAAGATTGATTTCTTGGACATTAATGTGAACCAAGAATATGTTTGGTAATATTTCAACTAGGTTATACAGAAAAAGCTGCAGGAAAAACAATATTCTTCATCATTCTAGCATGCACCCCAGACATGTAACTAGGAATAGGAATATAGTTAAGAATCAAGTACTACATTGCAAGAGATTACATACTGATGGGGGAGACCTTGAAGAGGCGTTAGATAGTCAGTGTGTAGATCTTATGAATAGGGGTTACAACGTTTATGAGATTAATAAAGCTATGGAAGAAGTGAGCTTTCTTGAGTATAATAAAACCAGACCCTATTTTTCTAAAGAACTCCCTGCCTATGTACATGATGAAGGGAGAAAGTGTGCTGAGATGGTGAATAGGCTGTGTTTAACTTTTTCTAGTGATGTTAATAAGATCTGTGAGATAGTTAAAAAGAGCTGGCCTATTATACTTACAGATCCTCAAATTAGTAGAGTTGTAGAGTCCACTCCTAGATTTAGCTTTAAGAACATTAATAATTTGAAGCAACGCCTGTGTTATAAAAACAACAGAGCAAGTAAAAGGTTTACCTCACAGCGTAAAGGAACATATGCCTGCAGGGCTTGTAAGATTTGTCGTAATATATGGTCAACTTGTATGGTTGTGCATCCAGTACACTTGAAATAAGTAGAATTTTTGTTCTATACAGATTGTTGCACTAAGAATATAGTTTATCTGGCCAAGTGTAATTCATGCAGTGCATTTTATATAGGTAAAACGAATCATATGTTGAAGGAGAGGATCATATTTGAATGGCATACAGAATAATAAATCAACAAATGTACTGGCAAAACATGTATTAGACTGTGGTATTTACCATAATTTTGAATTCTTAGTTTTACAAAAAATTAATGAGAGCTTAAGAGAAGGAGACATGCGTAATGAAAATGAATACATAGAGCTGAGATGAATTGTTGATTTTAAGGCTTATGTTCCACCTGGCTTGAACAGTGCTGTTTCTTTTAAACCTCTCTTAAGAAAAAGAGGTTTGCCACATTAAATTTTATTGTGTGTTTTTATTGGTTGTCACATGTATTTAAATTGCAAGTTTGTAGAAACTTTTTATTAAGGTCTGAAGAAGAGGGTAACCTCGAAAGCGCTTACCTGATTTATTATTTTATTGGTAATAAAAGTGGGTTTTTATTCTCCAGCCATCACGCCTTTTTATTCTACATTTTACAGTAAATCAGGATGCCCAACAGATCACCTTCTTGGATGTCTTGATTACTTGTAACATCAACAACACCTTGGATACTCAGGTTTATTGTAAGTAGCCACAATACAATTCTTTGTTGCATGCATCCAGTTTCCATCTGCCACACATTACAAGCAACATACCCAAATCTCAATTTCTCTGTATGAAACATATTTGTTCCCATCTGGATAACTATGAGTACTTTAAACAGGATTTAACTAGGAGATTTAGGAATAGGGGCTATAAAACAGGCAGTATACTTACAACCAGCAACTGGGCATCCACGCTGGACAGAAGAGATCTATTGAAGTATAAGGACAAGGAACATATGAAGAATTCCAGCATTCGGTTGGTTACTACTTATGGGCGGAATACCAATATGTTATTGGATAGTATTCATAGACATTGGAATATTCTTTTAGCTGATAATAAATTATCTGAGTTTCTAAATGGCAAATGTCTTTTTTTTTTTGAAGGGGAAGAACTTTAGGGGCCCATTTTAGTCAGTATAAACATGGACAAAACCTAATTCAGGACCCAATTCAATAAACCCTGACAAGTGATTTACTTTATGGTTGTGTCCCTTGTGAACACTGCATACACTGTCATAGATTAGCTAAATCTAAACAATTTACGAGCAAGAATACAGCTACAGTTTATTATATTAAGTTTCTAGCAAATTGTGGCACAGACTGGGTTATTTGCCTTGCTACCTGTTCTTGCTCAGCATTCTATACTGGACAAACCACGGCCACTTAGACTATGGATTTTAGAACATTGCAGTGATTTTAGAACCAAAAGATCAAATAATACTTTATTTAAACATTCATTGATACACAATAATGTAAATTTCAAGTTCACAATTATAGACAGAATTTTGGGGACAGAGTTAATAAAGCTGGTTGGCATTCTATACTAAATGCAAAAGAAAAAAGTGAATTATTGAATTGTAGGGTTTATTTCCATCTGGTCTAAAGGAGAACTTATAACCAATGAGCTACAGTTTTGTTTTTCTTTGACAGTATAAAAGGGCACTTGTATTTTCTGTGGTTTTTCATTTACACTGATGAAGGCTATTTGATTTTTTCAGCCGAAACCGGTCTGTTGGTGCTTGGTTTATACATGCTTTAATAAAGTAATTTGGAATTTGGAATTTACACTCCACTGTGTGCTGGCCTTGATTTTTTGAAAGGGAATGTTCCCCTACCTGGGTATTCATAGTCTCGAACACCTGTCGACCAAATGACGTCAGCAAAACAGATGTTGATGTCCCTGGTAATTTAACCCGGTGCCTGCAACCCATGTACATGTGTACATATATCCATTAACAATAATGTAAGCAAAGCTAATGTATACCATTGCATTAATGATTGGATAAAATCTCTTTTTAATGTTACACTTCATGTGCATAGCACATCAGTATTGTCTGTTATATTGCCCTTTTATTTACTGAAACTTTGAAAGGCAATAGCTTAAGAATTTTTGGAATTCCCACCTGTATATATATATATATATATATATATATATATATATATATATATATATATATATATATATATATAAACCATAATGTAAGCAAAGTCAACCTACACTGCATTGTTCACTGTATAAAATCTGCCTCGTCAGTATTATTGTTTGTTTGTAAATACCACATGGATACTGTTTGCTAAGTCCCCCTTGTAATTACACAAAATACTGCAGAGTAGTTCAGTGTTTGACCTCTCTGAAGCCTACCCTAAATGTCCATTTACCAAAGCCTGCTTCTCTATCCCTGCAATGGATCTCATTTCCTTCACATTTTGTCCCATGCCACTTTCTCCCCATTTGTATCCATTTTCCTACCACTTCCACCATCCTCAGTCTTACTCACTATTTATTGTAGTTGCCTCCCTCACTGTGCTGCATTTGACCATCCCTCTTGTGCTCTTTCTACAGCATCTCTCAACTGTTCTATCTCTTTTGTTTCTTCCAATTTAATCTGCCTGACTGACCCTCCCTGCCAAATTCCCTCTTGTTCTTCTTGTGGTATGGGCTCCTACATGGCACCTCTGTCTATCCATCACCAGTCCTTGCACGTGTTCTTGCATTCCTGCTTCCTTAACCTTGTACCTCCTTTCCTGACTGATTCTCTTACATTTCCTCACTTTGCCTTACTCATTTCTACCTCATTTGCCTGTACTTCTCTGGAAACATCTGTCCATGTCACCCTGTCCTCTACTTTCTCCTTCAGATGTTCATGCCCCATCCTGTCTGTTGGCCTCATATTCACTCCTCCTCCTCTGCAATTCTATTCTGTGTATGCTTCCTTATTTATTATCATGATTAACTACCATATTCTGCCATGAAGCTTCCATAAATCTTCTGTAAAACTCCCTAAGTGCTATGTCACATGCTAAATGCTTCACAAATCTCTCTACAGCTGTTATTTTCCATCTAGTGCTACCCTTTTCTTGTCCCATTCTTGGATAACTCACTTTTTACTTTTTATTTATTTATTTATTCTGTACATATACATTTTAACCAATCTAGGACTTTCTGTCTTACATTTTATCCTTGTCTTGCTAAGTAAATATAAGACAAGTGGCAGACTGAAAGGTAAATATGATTAGAGGACAGAAAAGTTTAACTTTATTTGCCTTAATTCGTTATTCAGGGATAAAAAATCAATTATGCCCATTATAACTCTTTAATGAAGCAAATTCATAGATCATTTTGTTGCAGTCAGTTCACACCTAGTGTTTTTGGGTACTAAAGGGTCTCACAAGGGCACAGGTCTTTCAGAAACATACAATCCTTTCAACCTCTAACAGCTATTTTCTCTTATCTAGCCATATAATTTTATTATTTATTTATTTTTATTTGTCTTCATTGACCAGAAAAAGTCAGACTGAGTAAAACTTATTTTCAGCAGAGGGCCAAGGAGAAAAGCTCCACATTTAAGTTGCACATGGTGCACATTTATAATTGCAAGCTTATTTACATAATTTTTAAATATTACACGAACATGGCATTTTAACACACAACAAGAAAATAAAAATAAAATACAGTAATAGTTAATGCATTTATAGCATGATGGCTGCAATGAAAAGATCAAACTGGGGTATTTTTGAGGTTAGTAATTATTTGCAGACAAGTAGTAATATAGCTTAAAACTGATAATAAGAGAGATATGAAATGCAAAATTATAGAAATGATGAGCAGGAGGCTAAATAGAGAGAGGAGGGATTGTAGTTAGTGGTGGGGTGTGAGATAAAGAGAAAGAGTAAGAGTTTAGGAAATTAGTGCAGTATCAGGAGGAGCAATAAGGTACAAATGACTGGGAAGCAAAGTGGCTGTAAGAGTTAAGAAAAGTAATCTGAGTAAAGCTTATCAAATTAAAAAAATGTAGCAAACTTAAAGGCTCGAATAATATGTCTTATTCCAGTGTCCTGCATAAACTATAAATCAGACTAAATAAATCAAATCCTAAGTACAAATCATATCAAACCAGACAAATAAATGTAGAAAGTCCACTGTGCTAAATGATCATACAGTGAACTATTCTGATATGCAAAACAGAACTTTAATTATACCTAGTAATGGGGGCCATTCCTGTCACAGTTTTAAAAACCCTAACATTTGGAGAAATTAGAAAACAAGTAAGGCAAAACAACGTGAACTAGAAACTAATAGTTACAAGTCAGCTTAATAAACTAAGAAAAAAAACAGTTCTTAACACTTTCTGGAGTCAGTAACTGAATGAAAAATGTATAACAATCATATGATACTATGCCTTAGTCAGGGAAAAAGACTGATGCATAGAGATCTACTTCGCTTCTGAAATAAAGTTTTCTGCCAGAAACTAGTGTGTAAATTACATACCAACATTTTTACGCAGCTCATAGAAATTCAGTAACATAAAATGTAAGCCTACAAAAAGTTCTAGTAGGGAATGAATTCAAAAGTCAACAAACACCTTCATAAAGAGAAATAACATTAAGTCAGCAAACAAGTATTTTATTTGATGCAAACTTATATATCTGAAATTAAAAAATGATAGGTCAGCTCAAAGTGTATTATATTCTCTGCTTGAGGGGTACTCCTGTATCATCTCCAAATAGATGGTGATTTCTTGTGTAATTACCCTGTAGACATTTTTGTGTGAGATAAAATGAGGTAAGATATAGGGATGGATTCATTAGCAGTTACGCAATAGTACATTATTTAGTATTTATTAAATAGCTCTACACTAGTGTAGAACCTCAGAACAAAGACAAAATGGCAGAATATGCTAATAAAAGTATAATGAATGAATTACATACTAATTAACCAATCCAACATTGTGGAACAATTCAAGAAGCTATAAAGCAATCACGTATACTCAGTGATCACTTTTGCCCTGAACTCCAAAACCCTTTGGAATACAGACAAAATTACAATTAGAAAAAAATGTTTGGGGTTGCTGCTGATATTATTTTACATATGTGCAAATGGATTTAAATCAAGATGCTATTGTTGCTGCAAGATCTCGGGCAAAAAAAAGAAGGGTGTTTAGACCCCATTTGACTTATCATGCACTGCATGACAGAAAATTCTACAGCAAAGCCAAATAGACATGGAAGCAGTATGATAAATATGCAGTCTATTCCACTGTCATCTGAGGCCCAAGTTAAAAGAGGAACCTGTTTGAAAAAAAAAAACTAATTGGTTAAATCTACATTCAAGTAGTTATATATCCCTAAGAAGACATACCTCACCTGTGTACAGTAATAACAATAATATTGTAATAATGTATGAGTGTAATGTTTGCATTATCCACCTATGGACTTTGTACAATAAAGTGCATCAAGCATTTTACATTCCCACATATATATGGAACCATATCTACATTAAAAATGTGCAAAGACCACTGCACGGTCATCCATCATTGGCACAGGTTGCTGCTAGGGGAAAATACATGAGGCCAAGCCTAGCACCAAAGAAGTGAGTGTGAATTATTGAATTGTATTGCCTACTTGAAAGTTCTGCAGTATACCCAGTAATGTTGTCCTCCATGTCAGAACCAACATCAATGGAGAAAATAAGTAAAAAAATTAAAACTCCATATTAGTACACACAAGTAAATACAGATCCCCTCCCCCCAAAAAAGTAAGGGAAATAAAAAGAAAGAGTACAGGTCATGTAAGGAGGACAAAAGTTGTGTAACTGAATAGTACATTGCGGCATTAACCAAAGCAATGTATCCTTTTCCATTACAAATGGGTAAAAGTGTTCTTAGATGTTCCGCTGTATGGATGGTGGCCAGTTATATATCACAGGCTTAACACATTTGTGGGCTACAAATGTCAAAACTCTGACACTACAAGAAAGTGGTATAGCATTCTTCAACAATAACTTGCCAGATGGGCATAGCAAATGTTCCATAATGTCATATTCCATATATATATATATATATATATATATATATATATATATATATATATATATATATATTTATTTATTTATTTATTTATTTATACAACTAGCAAGGGACAAATAATGCATACACCAAGCTATGGGTGTATTGTAAAATAAAATCCATTACTAAGTTGGAAATGTTAGAGATTATGATGTAAATATACTAAAAGATAAAGCATAGAATAAAAAGTTTGCTTGAATATATGTATAGAGTTTAGCAATGTAAAATGGGCATTAATACTATATGTATAACAGACAGGCTTCTCTTTACAGCATCAGACATGATTTTCTCATGTTTGCAGAACAAATATCTAAACTCAGCAATACGTGATTTTTTTTTCAATAGGAACAGAACAGATGTTTCCTTTTATACTTCTGTTATTCTGATTGCGTGCATTTGTGCATTTTCACATCAGCAGAACTGCTGACAGGACAATAGAAAAGTCTAAAATCAGACATTATGTGACTTCCCACAGAAGGCCAAAAAAGATACCAAGAGGAAATAACAAAATCTATGTGCATGACTAGCACTCTATATAACAATTGTAGTAGTTCAGTTATGTGAGAGAGGGACAGCGAGAGGGACAGAGAGAAGTATTTTGTAGAAGTCAATGAAGGAAAACTTTGTAAATATATGCTACAATCTGACAGAAAGAGTATGTGTCGTTTGTTATAAAATAAGTTATCTGTAATTGTGCTTATAGCTGTAAAATATATTTCTTTATCAGTGTGCAATTTGAAAGGCTTGGTGCTTTAAACAGACTACAGATGGAGTCATGCAAAGCTCTGTGTCTCTGATTCAGCAGTAAACAGCACAACAAGACTGTGTGTCTTAAGAAGACTTTGGATCCAGCACAGCATAGAAGCAGAATGCAAATTAAAACAAATATTTTGGGAAATACAGCATTTTATAAAAAAAATATAATAAAATAAAATAAAAACTTACCTTTGCATCAATTTAGTCACAACTCTAGGAACATGTTTTGCAAGCAATTAGTAACATTTTGCTCTCTGGATAAACAGTATCCTCACCACAATACACATTTCCTTGACTATACAATTACCTTGGTGTAGTGCAGATTAAGCTCTGTGAGCACAGTGAATATGCAAATGAGGTCTGAACTCATCAGTATTTATGCATTCCAAAATCTGCAGAGAATGTAAACATGGTGTAAAGACCTACATGACTGCATGCACACACCCTACCTCTGCAAATCAGAGCATTGAGAAATATTAACTGCTAAGTGCTTGCAAGTGTGAATAATTATTCTGACTGCAGTATAAATCAGGGTATGTCAGGGAGAAGGCACTGATAAGAAATGTTGTGATTACCATCAACTGACTTAGGAAAGGAACATCCTAATGTTGATATGAATTGTTTATGACAACAGTTTCTGCCTCTGAATACAAATGTCTGCAATTCTAAGAAAGTAGATTACTCACTTAAACATATATCAACTGCAAGGCAAAGCACATATCAGCCTTGTTAGAGAAGCATAGATCTTTGAATGATGCTCAGAAAATAAAGATAAGCAAAGAAGTGCAGTGTTCAAATGCTTTATTTTATATATATATATATATATATATATATATATATATATATATATATATATATATATATCGTCTGTGCTATCAGTATCATAGCCATCCTCACATCTAACTGTAAATTACACAGGACATAGGTCTTTTTTTATGTTACTGTTGTAATGTCAATTGCTACTATGGCACACATTGAGTATATGTAAACTCATTTTTATCTTCACATTATAACGTGTGTGGCACATAATGATAAAATCTGAACTAAGTCATGTGAATGCCCTGGTGTCCTATGTTTTTTCCAGACATTGCTGTGCTTTTTGAACATAATGCTGTTTAATAGACATATTTTCACATGAAAACACAACAAACTTGAGGAAATATCAAAAGTATGCATTTTACCTACATTTTTATGTTTCCTCTATTTCAATACCTTCTTCTCTCTCTCTCTCTCTCTCTCTCTCTTGCTCTATCTCAAAACTTTCTTTGTGTGCTATTTGTCAGTGGTCCCCAGCAGTGAACTACATTTCAATGCTTAAAGAAAAAAATTGAACAATTTAATTTAGACTGCCTTCTGTAGCACAAACAAACCTAGTGGCATTTGCAAATATCAGTACTCTGGATAGTACTCAGTAAATAAAATTCACCTGCCAGGTAACTGTTTTTTTTTTATTATTGTGGCACAGTGTACAAATACATTGACTTTGAAGAAAGTGCATATTTGGTGAGGGGTTGAAATCACTAGTAAAGATAGTTTGGATGATGTGTCATCTGCAAGGATAGACGCACATTTTGGAAGATGAGTTACACGCACTAGTTACACTAAATATGTTACCTAAAGTCTTTGTGATTTTCTGTTTCCAGTGTGTTGTATTGGTAAATCATCTGTACTTCTTGCTAATGACAACATTGGCATGCATGAGGTTAAAAAATAGTTTCAAAGTGTGAGAAAAGATATTTAAAAACAGGATGAATGTCTCCTTTACCTGAACCAGTCATTAGGTGTAACACGTTATAATGTTGCAAGCCAATGATGAAAGCAATATTCATATTTATTTTGTACTTTTATTACAATTTCATATAATTTGTTACTTTGTTACCTTTTACATTTGTACACTGCTGAGTGGCACACAATTACATTTCACTGCCCAAGAAAAGAAAAAAGTGAAAAATGTAATTTGGGCTGCCTTCTGTAGGAAAAACATACCTAGCAATGATGCGTGAATGTCAGCACTTTGGATAGTACTCAGTGAATAAATCAGATAACTATCACTTGGGCACAAGGTGTAAGTGAAGTGAATTGTGTGAAATAGACAAAAAATACAAAGCTTAAATACAGTTAATTATTAATTTTACAGAGGGAGTAAAAATACACATTTGTACACATTTATTTTATCACTTTTTTGTGTAAATCTCAACTATTCTCTGTATTGTTAGCAGCATGTGAGCCATTTGTCATTAACTAAAATCTGTTAATGTGTTCCACAAAGTGCATTTCTGAAGTTGCAAGAAGATTTGAGAAGGATGAACGTGTCACTTGAATACATGTCTTGCTCTGGACATTGCCAGATATACCCATTGACTGAATTCATTTTACTTTCAGCTTTTTTTCACTCATATATTTTTTAATGCCTTTTGCATTTGCACTAGTCTCTGTAGCACACAAACATAGTTCATTGCCTAAGGGGAAAAAATGAAAAATTAAGTTTAGGCTACCTTATGTAGTGCAAACAACCCTGGAAATGGTGAGTCTTCATAACAGTCTGGACAGTACTAAGTGTAGAAATTCCACCTGTCACTTAACTATATCAGTGGCACAAGGTGTAAGTGCAGTGACTTTATAAAAATACAAGTGATTAATTGTTTGAATCCAGCTTAAACATCCTTTTACAAAGGGTTTCAGAATCACATTTCTTGCAACATTTTGATTAGAAATGTGAACCCAAAGCCAAATGAGAATTATTAACATGTTTATTGTAAGAAATATATCAGTAATGTTTGCATAACTAATTTTTTCTATTTAGCATATGTCATTAATAGTTCACATATAACCTTGGGATAATGTGTCTACAATTTATTAAACATGACAATGATGCTATATATTTAATTTAAAATGCAGTTGCATATGTATAATGGGCACAATAGTTTTGTTATAATCATCATGACTCATCACATATCAGAACTATGCGTCCAGGATTGTATGTCTTGTGAAGTGTATAATATAACCCAACCTTTATTACTTGAGTCATGCAACTCAATTCATCTGAAATATATTTACAAACAGAAATATTGTCTTTTACATAGGAATGCATTCCCAGAACTATTAAAGTCACACACATGCAGGCCTCTCTGAAGTATATCCCCATTCATTCTGAAATTATTATATCTGTAATCACCATGCCTATAACAAAATGTTCCTGTGGCAATGAAAATTAATAATTTATTTTCATTTTACATTCTTTATCCAATGGGTTCAATTCTGAGCTGGTAAAACACAATTTTATTACTGTGTAAGTCCCAACATCAAAATATATCAAAATTTATCATATTTATCTTTCCAAACACCAACAATTACCAAGACATTAAGCATTTCATTGTTGAACATTGCAACATTTGTCAATAGTTTTGAGAGTCACACATGACAATTTTCAATGCCAAATTAGAAATCAACTTAGTTGTTTGGTAGCTGTTTGTTGTTTAATCTGCACTTGAGAGATGCTTTTGCTGTACTTTTACATCAAGAAATTATAGGGTCAGATATCTTGTGGCAGAAGGTGTTTGCCTGGGCTTTCTGAGTTGGGAAGCACTGCTAATTGCTTGTTTAATATGTCTTAAGAGCTGCTCTTGCTGTGCTTTTACATTAACAGATTCTAGGGTCAGTAATTTTGTGAAGAATGGTACTTATCCAGGTTTTCTGAGTTGGTAATCACTGCAGGAAGCTCAAAGTGTAGTTGCTTATTCACTACAGGGCACAGGAGTCAATGTTCAAGCTTTTTTCTTTGTGTTTATCTCTCCACCCAGCCATTGCAGCTAACAATGCCCAGTCTAGTAGTAAATGCCTAGACCATAAAATGTACCTATAAAGCTAGGATTTGATCGGAAACATGTTAAGCAGTGTGACATTGTGCAGAAATAAACTTAGAATAGCTAGCGTGTGCTTCAAATAATGCTACCAGTTCCTAGCATTATATAGCATCCTGCCCTTAACCCCAGAAACTACCCTAGGAGATCTCTGCTAAACCCCAATCCTTAATGCTAAACAACCAACCCTATTACAGAACCAGATAACATGGATATGTAATTTCCAAATTTCTCTCTGGCCAGCTTGGCAGATTTGGGCATCTTAAGGCAATGTAGCAGTTGTCTCATGTTCTCAGAGAACTGGTTAATCATTAAAGAAAATAACAAGGTATTTGAGAGATGTAAATACACAACACCCTTGGAGACAAAAATCTCACATACAAACAAGATTGTCAGGAATACCCAGACTTCAACCCTCACACATACCGTTCACCACAAACACAGATTGTCTTATGCTGAGGCACTTAAAAGAAACCTTCTCAAATCTGAAAGACCTCCAAAGCCATCTAATGGCAACATTGCTCCTAAGGATTCTCTAAAGCACTCACCAAAAGCAGACACCAAACATCTCAAATAATCCTACACCTAATGTCCCAAAAATGCAAAGTCCATAAGGCAAGCATACACTTTACCTAATACTCTTGTCATCAGGGAACTCCTTTGTGTGATACACAGTTGCCCCACTAACCAGTTTGGACAAGAGGAAGATAATGGTTAGTTGCCTATCTGGAGCCAGGATCTGCAATATCACAAATGCAGTCAAGTTACTGCACCCCAGGGACTAATAAGATTCTGTTATAGTCCATGTGGGTGTCAGTGACGTGAGACATACCTCACTGAACTATAAGTAAATAGACATAATGGAGGTCTTGGAATATGTGTCACAGACAGGTATGAGGCTTGCATTGAACTGCATTCTACCTTCACCAAAGTTGATGCCACAGTATGAACATAAAATGATTGATTTTAATAATTGGCTTAGTTTCTGGTGTCACTCAAGGGGGAGCCAATATCTGTTAGCATAGGAGAACAAGGTCAAAAGACCACATTGGTTTGTCCAGGATGGGTTGCACCTGTCCTCCTAGGCTTTTGTATGTTGGCAAAAACTATTTAGAAACTTTTTAGGCAATACCAAAAAGACAAACTGCCAACATAGTGAAAAAGTCTGCAAGAAACCTTAAGGTCTTACTTCTCAGTGCTTGAAGCATAAACAAATTGCTCTACATCCTTCAAGCCCTCAATACTTTGGAGAAGGTAAACATCTCTGCCCTGATGACTGAGACATGGTTTAAAGCCATGGAAAGTACTGCAGAAGTGCAAGGCTACAATGCCTTCCACATATTTAGACCAACAACAGCACAGACTAGGGCAAAAGATGGAGGTGTTTCACTCTGTGTTAGCAACAAACATTCCTTCAGGTTGGCTAAACATGATACCATGAAGCTCATCCACATGCAAGTCACCATAGGTAAGATCCCTCATTATATCATGGCTATCTACAGGTCATCATCTATGCCTATAGAGTCTCACAACTCTCACAACTTACTAGAGGTGCTCACCTTTCAACAAAATACCCTAGTCATGGGTGACTTTAACTACTCCTCTATAGACTGAAAAACATACACTACCTTATACTCACAGGCATAATGCTTCTTGGATTTTATTAGCACAAACACCTTGGAACAAATAGTGCATGCTCCAAGCAGAGGATCAAACATATTAGATCTTGTACTCACCAACACTGGAGATCATTGCAACCCTCCACCCCCACTTCATGTCACATCCTCACTAATGATGTCATATCACAAAGCTGTCTCATTTCAAGTAAACATGAACTCAGAAAGTCCAACTAAACCAGTAACAGTTAGGAACTATTCAAAGGCAAACTACATCCTATTAAATGGCATTTTGTCAAAATTCAAGGTGCTCCATCTCCAAGACCAGAGCTACCTATGCTGAATTATTCCCAGAGCCACTATACAAACATGTGAATGCATGCATACAGGCTGCTGTACCTACCAGAAATAAACCCAAAAACAAACACTAAAAAGAAACCACACTGGTGGAATCCTCACCTAAAAAAGATATATAATAAAAGAACACTCATGGCCAAAATCAGGAAAAGCAACTCCCTTAATAACAAGTGCTCTGTTATACAATTAGACAAGAAACTAACAAGTACAATTAAGTCCAAAAAGACCAATTATAAGGTCAGGATAGCCTGTCAGACTAAGGATAATCAGAAGGCCTTCTTTAGATACATCCATAGCCTTACGGGTAACACTCAACAGTGTGCAGATGGTGGTAAATGGTGCCACCTACACCTTACAGGGTGAAATAGTAAATCTACTGGCTGTTAAATTCAGCTGAAACCTCACCTCCATCTCCCTCCCAGCTCCACCAGGTGAAATCCTTTCCAACATACTTCCTCCAGCTAGGCTGGCAGCACTCAGTAAAGACAAGAACACCTCCTTCATAGGTCCCGGCAACATCCCTGATTGCCTTCTGAACAGTTTAAAATGTGACCTATCAGGACCACTTAAGACACTCTTCAAGTACAGCCTTAAAACAGGCTACATTACAATTGAATGGATGACTGCAGCAGTCATTCCCCTCCACAAGGGTGGACATCAACCGACTCAGGGAACTACAGACCCATCAGTCTACCAAGCCAAATATGCAAAGCCATGGAATGAATAATCATGGAAATGATAACGATAATATGGACATTGACAACCTACAGGCACTGGGCCCATCCCAATTTGGTTTTGTTAAGGGAAGATCATGCCTACTTAACCTTGTAGACTTCCTTAAGAGGGTCACCACGTCAAAGAACAAGGGTAAAACAATGCAAACTGCATATCTTGACCTGAGTAAGCCATTTGATACAATACCCCACTCAGGCATTGTTGACTAGCTCTCTGACCTAGGCATAAACCCCTGCATAACTCATTGGATTCTCATCCAGCTTACAGACAGGACCCAAGAAGTCAGGGTTGGTGAGATCACCTCCATTAAGAACCCTGTCACCAATAGAATATCCCATGTGTCCCTGCCGGCCCATTCCTGTTTGTCATCTACTTCTCAGAAGTCAAGGATAACATTAAAAGCTTCTGGCTCACCAAGTTCACAGTTGACTGTAAACTGGAAGCTATAACAGATTTTCTAAAGGCACAAACATTTTGCAAGTAGGTTTAACATGGACACATGACTGGTGCCAAAGCCACGGCCTAAAACTCAGTGTCCAAAACTGCATTATAATGCCCTTTAGGAAAACTGTCAATGCAAATTAATTACTCCATTGATAAAACACCCTTAAGAGTTGACCCAGTAGTAGGGGATTTGGGAACATATGCAGACAGCAATCTGGTCTTTGACCAACATGTAGCCATGTTAATAAGAAAATCATTGTATGTTGTCCAACATATAGGTAAGGGTATAGCATTCAAGTTCAGTGAAGTTATAGCACCACCGTACTCAGCCCTTATCAGACCTATCAATGAATACGATGCCCCCTTAAGCAAGTATCTAAACAGGCACTTGCAACAGTTGGAATGCCTACAAAGGTTTCTCTCCAGGACAATTCACAGCATGAAAACCCTGTCCAACACTGATCAACTAAAGGGCTCTGTCTCTGTATTCACTTTCTTACAGGCTGCTGAGATGAGATCTTAGCCTAGCTTACTGGGCTTCCTCAGACCCAGCCCTTATGGATCTGTTGCACATGCATAAAACAAACAGTACCAGAAACACTAGATCCAGGGTTCTGAACTTCACTTGTGACATAAACAGAACATGATGGAGAGGCAGATATTTGTTCCAAAGACTAGGCTCCCCATTCATGTAAAATAGAGTTCATCCCTGACCCTATTCAAACAAAACCTTGGTAACTGAAAAGGAAATCATGAATTTCCCCTGGTCTGGCCAATATGTCCCTTATGGACAGAGGCCATCAATAAGAAAAATATTATCCTAACTAACACACCCCTACAAATCCTTAGCTACCTGCCTACTAACATGTCCTCCCCATATGATACTTGGGACTCAAATGGTTCAGAGTATGTGGCTAGGCTTGTAAGGACTCTAGTGATCTATAGCCTAGTAACAACTTATGAATCTATGAAACTATGATTGTATAACTAGATAGGTAGGAGGTTTGGTGCTCAATGTGGAAAACTGTGGGGGGTATAATGACAGGTAAGTAACGCTTGATGCTGTGTCCACTTCCCCTGAGTAGAATAAATTTAACTTTGAACAGTTCTCCCTTATCCCACTTTTAACATAAATATCCTCTCTGCAACACACCGATGAGGTCATCCTGCCAAAAGTTCACTGTATCCCCTTAAGAGTCAGCCTTTTTTCCTGTGACACTGTGTGTGCGTGTGTGTGTGTGTGTGTGTGTGTGTGTGTGTGTGTGTGTGTGTGTGTGTGCGCACGCGCATATGTGGTGTGTAAAACACTTGGTGCTGTGTCCACTTCCCTCAGGAGAATATATTTAACTTTGAACACAGTTCTCTTATCCCACTTTTAACAGAAATATTCTCTCCGCAACACAATGATGAGGTCAACCTGTCAAAATTGCACTCAGTCCCCTTAAAAACATGCTTTTTCTATGACACTTGTGATTAATATTGTGCTCTCTGGATTGTGTAACTAGATAGGTAGGAGGCTGAAAGCTTAACATTGGAATCTTTTGTGTGTTTGTGATAGGGGGGTGTATACAGTCAGTTGGGCATGTCCTCCTATACAGCTGTGCTCTATCAACTTCCACTCTGGATAAAGGTTTCAAGCTGCTAGATGACTCCACCATCCCCTTATCCCACATTTCACAACAACAGCTTCTCTGCAATGTACTGATGAGGTCATTCTTTCTAAAGTTCACTCTCATATTATGGAAGACAGACTTTTCCTGTGAAGCTTGAGGTTCATACATGGAACTCTGGAATGTGTAACTAGTTAGTTATGTGGTTCAAATACAGCACTGACTCCCATGTGTGGGTACAGCTCATAATACATTGCCATGCCTTCACTCACACTTGCAATGTGTAACCTTCTATTCAAGTTATGTGTTTTGCCTAGAACTCTTATCCAACAACAATGTATTGAGTTTTAACCATAGCAGTATTTCTACAATCAGTGTGATGTCATAGGTTCATAGGTTCATAGGTTTGTACTAGGCTATCAGCCCTAGGGCCTATACAAGCCTAGCCATAACAATTCCCTGGATATTTCTTCCCACAGTATTTAATTCCCTGGACCCCTGTCTAGTAAGGTGACTGACATGATCCCCGGGGTGAATTTCCTATCTCCCATCCAATTGTCAATGTTCCTTTTGAAGAGGGCCAAAAAGGTGCTCTGCTTGACATGTATGTGCAGTCTATTCTAGAGTATGGGGAGTCACTGGGTCAAGAACCTATCCCTCCAGCATGTTTTGTTCATTGTGATGACAAGGTTTAGATCCCTGGAGCTTGTGGCTCTGAGGGACTGGGATTTATTTAAGTGGAGCATGTGCAACAGTTCAGGGTTTGACATGGCCTTGTATATTAAGCAGAGATTGCCTCTGTGTAGACGATATGCCACAGAGTATAGCTGGAGTTTTTTTAGATGGTCAGCATAGGGCATCTGCTTTAGGCCTGTGATTCTTTTAGTGAGGTATTTCTGCGGCCTTTTCAGCTGTTGCAGATGTCTTGTGAGGTACATACCAAATGGGGCATTGTACCCTATAATGGGTCTAATGAGAGATGAGTACAGTGGGACAATGACCTCCCTTTTTCTGGATGAAAAGTCCTTAGTGATGAGGTGCACCACATAGAAGGATTTCCTGACTGTTGTGGCAATGTGGTTATTGAAGGTGAGACCACTGTCCACCTGTGTCCCAAGTCTCTCATCACACTTTCGGTGTTTAGTGTACTGCCACCTATGTGGTAATTCATGGGTACGTGGTTGTTCCCCAAAGTGGATAACTATACATTTCTTGGCATTAAGCTTGAGCCCATGGCTCTGGCACTAAGCATCTGTTTCTGTAAGGCCCTTTTGTAGAATATCTACATCATTTGGGGATTCAATAATGGCTCCCAGTTTGCAGTCATCTGTGAACTTTGCTAGCCAGAGTCCCTTAGTGTTGGCCTGTACTTCAGAAAAGTAGATGCCAAACAAGAGCGGTCCCAGGACTGAACCCTGAGGTGCTCCACTTGTCACTTGTCTGGAGTTGGATTTGGAGTTGGCTACTTTTACAGTCTGGGTTCTATTAGTAAGCCAGTTGGCAACCCATCGAGTGACATAGGAATTTATGCCCAACTTAGTAAGTTTATCTATGATTCCAGAGTGGGGGATGATGCTGAAGGCCTTGGCGAGGTTCAGATAGGCTGTGTGGACTACCTTACCCTTGCACACAGCTCTGGAGACTGATTCAAAGAAGTCAATCAGGTTCAGGAGACAAGATCAGCCCTTCACAAATCCAATCTGGGTGGGGTCCAGTGTTTGAAGGTTGCCATTGTCTTTGTTTATAAGTTCCATGATAATGCATTCCATGCCCTTGCAAATCAGGCTCATCAAACTGATAGGATGGTAGTTCCTGGGATCCAAGGTGGATCCTCCCTTGTGGAGTGGGATAATTGTAGCTGTGCTCCACTCAGTGGGCATGAAGCCTAAAGTGAGGCTATGATTAAACATGACACTTAGGTGAGGTGCCAGTTAATTTTGTAGTTCATGTAGTACACAGCCGAGGATATCATCTGGTTTCATGGATGCTGTATTCTTAGCTTTGGAGAGTGCAGTTTCTACCTGTGTGGCTTCCTCAAAGATGTTGTACATCTTACTTGCAGTCAGCTTTTACTGTGGTGCATGCATTTAGCGTAATGACCTGTAGATTATGTAATTAAATTGGTAGGATGTTCCGATCTCACAGTTTTGAACTTGTCTGTGTGGGGTTGTAGAGTCAAGTAGGTGTAACTTCCACAACAGCTGAAATTAATCCAGTTCCACATGGGGAAACCTTTAGACAAGGAGAGTGTCCTTGGCAATGCACTGCTAATGTCAACCTTTCATAGATGCTGGATGCCTCACTTGTAGTCAGAATTCTCCTGTGATGCTTGCTGCTGCTGCTACTGTGCTCTGTAGATTGCATAACTAGATAGGTAGGTGGTTTGAGTCTATCAATGCTTAAATAGTGTGACTGTGATTACTTTCATATACATTTCGCTACCTCAGAACCACCATTATGTTGACTTCTACTTAGGAGTTGTATTTTCTGTGGCAAAGTGTTAGACTATCAAATGTTGGCATACCCAACGAAAATACATTTTGGAAACAGAATGACTATATAGTCCTTACTTAACTGCAGTATTTAACAGTTGTAGCGTGACTTCTCTTCTGTGGTTCATTACTTTGCTACTGTGCTTTGTAGAATGTGTACCTTCATAGGTAGGAGGTTTGAGTCCAGCTCTGAGTATATCCTTCACTGTAGTACTGTGTTGACAACTCCTCAAATACATATATGATATGTTGCTGTACAGTGTTATTGTGCCCTTTGACCACTTTTTAGCATAAATATCCAGCTAATAAACAATGGTGATGTCATCCATTCAAATCAACATCACATTTGTTCAGCAACATTGTGTGTGTGTGTCTGTGTTTTGGTCCCCCACCTAAATGCTTTGTCATCAAATGAAAATACTTCAAATAAAAAATAACTCGTATACCATAACTGTCGTCCCAATATATGTGTGTGTATATATATATATATATATATATATATATATATATATATATATATATATATATAAAACTTCACATCACCTAAAACCCATTTGACTGACTTTCATTTCACCGAGACCAAATCACCTAATTTTCAATATACTGAAAAGTCATTTGACTGAGTCTCATTTCACCGAAAGCTTACAATTCTAAATTTCGAAAGACTAAACGCTAAACCATAAACAAACATACTCACAACACCAATTACTTCTTTCCAGAACTTAAAAACTACTTAATTACCCTCCTAACAGAAACTGGACAATATAAAACCAAATTAAGTGGGGGGGCTACGTCCCCCACACACACCCTAACTATATATATATTAACTCCAGGATCACACTACAGTGAGGAAAAGGGCATATACCGTTTACTTGCCTTACAGTACTCTACACACTGCCACTACTGCTGGGAATGAACAAAACATCCACCATATTACTTTAGATACTTCCCATAAATATGTAAAGAGACATTCCCACATTTACAAACACTACAACACTACTTTCAACATGACTATCGGTATTCTGAGAGTCAGCACTGTAAGTTCCAGAAATTCTTTCTATCACAAACAAGTCACAGGTGAATGGAAACCCACATCATGTCAATGGTTTACAATTCAGTGTGTGTGTGTGTGTGTGTGTGTGTGTGTGTGTGTGTGTAGGATTTTGTATAAGTGAACCATAGAAAGAGGAGCATGAGATAGCTGTTACATGCACCATTTTTTTCATTTCTTCAAGTCTTTTGGATTTCTATACCATGACAGGAAAACAAAAACATTCCTTAGTCAAAGTATGATTAAAGTTCATGAAATTAGTATTGTTTCAATCTTTGATGTTAGCCAGAAGTGCTCTTTGCAGCACTCGCAATGTTCCCAGTACTGACTCCTTCTGCAATTAATACAGAGTTACATGTATCTGTAGCATATCTAACTACGATTGTAATTTTTTTTTTATAAGACCCATTGCTCCTACTACTATTTATTTATTTACTCCCATTTACTATTCCACAAGGTAGTTGTTACATTTACACTGAGAAGCATTGTTACATGTATATTAGAAATAAAGAGATATCACTTGACCACTTGAGTCCTACCTCTTGCAGAATGTCCAGATTTGTGCTTCATATTTTTGGTCTCCTCCACATAAAATGTGTGGTTTTCTGCCAAGTTATTGAAGACTGAATTCACTAAATAATTACAGAAGTCTGATTCTTAGACTTCATATCTTTCAGGAAATGTACGCTAACAAAAGTTATTCTAAGAGCAATGTTTAAAATGTGTCCCTGATTTTAGGCCTTTGCCCCCCTCTTTGATTATTTTTGGCTGTCTCCAGATTCTTTGTGCTAAGAGGTTGAGAGTTATGACTTGAGTGGAGATGGAATGACTAGCAAACATTGATCATGGTGGCCAAATGTGTTACATTGTAATAGAGAAAGGGCTGCACAATAGATATTACTTGCATAAATTAACAAAAAAAAAACAAAGCTGGAAACGATCCGAACCAATGGTCTTCCCTGTGGTTGAAAAATCGCTAAAACCGTTCAATCCAGGAAACCATAGACACGCAGGCTTTTCGTCAGTATCACTACCAGCTTCTTCAGAAATGAAAACAGCGACACACAATACTAACTGCAATATATACAAAATTTGAAAAAATAACATGGTCTCTGAGTACTGCGAGACTACAATATCAACCCACATATAAAATACTGGATAAAATAGTTAATTAAAAACACTACTTTACAAATTGACTGCATCTAGCATCTAAAATAATGAAAATCCCCTCATATTGTGAAAGCGAAGCTCACAATATGGAGTATTTTAATAAAACAAGACAATAAAAACTACGAGAATTGCAAAATCTACAGCGTTGTGTCCCATATGAATATAATGCTGCTGTAAACAAAAGAATCAAATTTTTAAGTCGCATCGGCTAAAAGCCGATCAGTGCAAAGTGTGTTAAAAAGGTGATCACAAAACATGACACTTTTTGTCAACTTTGTATAGACTATTCCAACACAGTACATATTTTAAAAAATAAACAGTGTGGAAATATGCAAAGGTGTATGTTATATAATATCACCGACAATGCAACAGAACAGAGAAAGTGATACAAAGTACTCGACCTTGTACCCCAGTGCTGTAACACTGACAAAATGTGGTAAATGCATATTGAAGCCGCATCGACTAAAAAAACTAACCTAGATTTGTTCGAAGTGGCTACAGACAATAACACTAATATTGACCCTGTAGGCTATACTAACTGGGATGTTCTATAAGTTAACAAAAACATAAAAAATGTATATTAGAGTCTCATCCGGTGAAAAAAGAACTGAAACAACCCTAGATGTGATAAAATCAACCACGGACATGGCACTTATCTTAACCTTGAAAAACTATGCTGGCTGATATTCCCATACATTACATGTTTAACAAGGACCAGCGTAAAAGTGCCTGCGCATAGTAGAAGTAGCCTACAGATGTGGTTCTGACAAACTTGAAATAGACTCAATGGGCAAACTACGTTGCTGACATAAGATGGTAAATAAACCATCTATACAATCAACTACTTATGGGAAACCCTAAAACTACTATTGACCCAATTGTACCTCTAGTTGGTACACTAATTGAATATGTATAGGAACTGCAATTTACCCCTATATCTCCTGAAAGAAAAAAAAAATTACTAACGTGAGCATATTACTTAAATAATAAATAAGAAAACAAAATGAAACAAACAAGTATCTAATGAACAAATTAACTATGTTATATACAGAAAAAACGAAGAGATTTTTTTCCTGGATTGAACGGTTTTAGCGATTTTTCAACCACAGGGAAGTCCGTTGGTTCGGAGCGTTTCCAGCTTTGGTTTTTTTACACAGTTTCTTAATTTGTTGAGTTTGTTCTGTGTTTGCATAAATTACTTCAGCTATATTACTGCTTTTTAAAACACAGGTTTGCAGGAATTAAACTAAGGGCCGGTGCACTAAGGAGATACAATAGTGGACAATTGGTACCCCAGTGGCAGATTATGTGCTTTTTTGTGCCAGCTCCTAATGAGGAAGGAGTTTTTTTTATGTAATAGCAATTCATAACACTTCATGTAAGACTGGACTTTGGAAAGGGTATTATATTATTATCATTGTGTGCTTACTATGTTGTGCCTGATTGTCTTATTATGCTCTTGAGTAACTGTTTTTCATAACGATTAAAAAAAAATATTTACATAGCAAATGCTTGAAAATGGCATATTCATGTTAAACTGCTTAACAGGTTATATACAATTTGTGGAGGGTTATAATTAGTTAGGTCAACTATGCAGTAGGTGATTTAGAACAGTATGTAGTGTTCTGATTATTCCTTTCATGATGAAAGAGTGAAAGAGCGACTTCTCCGTATAAGGAGATATATGTTCATGATAGGCATGGCATTAATATTATTGCATAATTATTTCATGACTGTCTCATGATCCTGAATTTCTGTCATTTATGAGGTTCTGTTAAACAATGTTTTGCACGATAAATATTTACAATGTTATATTCGTGTTCAAAAGTTAAAAATGAATAGGTTAAATGCATATGTGGGGTTATTATAAGTAAGGTCAATTATGTGTGATGACTCCTTGAAGGAACAAACATGACAGATGTTTCAAAATGTTCTGTTTGTTTTCAGTTATTAGAGTCTATTAGGTTATATGCTATTCAGGTAAGTTCAAGGTCCTAGTTTTGTCTATAAAAATAGTTCTAACCTGAAACAAATTTTATGTAATGAAAAGAAACAGTGGGTCAGACCGAAAACAATGATGACCTTTGGCACATTTCCATGTGAATTCTGTAATATGTGCAAGGTGATAGATGATGTTAAAATTTTTTGTCACCCTACATTAGACTTTGATTTCTTGCCTAAATTTTATGCTACTTGTAATAATAGCAATCTTATATACCTAGCTACATGCACATGCTGTAGTTGTTTTTATGCTGGAAAAACCTCTAGAAGGCTTAGAGATAGAATTTATAATCATCTCTATGATATTAAGAAAATCAACATGCAAAATGCCTTGGCAAAGCACATCTCTGAGTTTCACACACATGCCTTTAGATTTAAAGTATTACAGTTGTTTTTTGTTAGTCAAAGAGGGGGGGCAATATTAATAATTATTTGGAATGTGTAGAATTAAATTGGATCTTTAAGCTATGAGCACATGCTTCCCCTGGTTTGAATTCTTCTATCATTATCAAACCAGTTTTGGAAGCACAACATTTTAAATGAGTTCAGTGTTTGTTTTTATGTTGTTTTAAAAATTTTTTACTTGAGCGTTTCCAAGTCTTCTCATCTAATTAATTGATTATTATTAACTACTATAGTGATGTCTTGATTTTAAGCTGTGGAATTTGATGTATAAGTGGTAATTATTTAATTATTCAATTTATTAATTAAGTTAGGATTGTTATTTAAACTGTATGCTCTATTGTTGTAATTGAGATCTGAAGAAGTGTGGTTTCCACGTGAAAGCGCTCATCTGTCCATTCATTAAATTGCTTTTATCTTGGATATTTTCCATTTCGTGGTGGTCTTTCCTTGTCTGTTTTGTTATTCATGTAATGTTATTGTCAGTGAGATCAAGTATGTAATAAGTGATTCTGAACTATATTAGTGCTATAATTATGACCTTAATGAAAAAGGAGTTCTCTAAGTAAGGCTGCAACTTCAAAGACTCCATATAAGGCTGTTTTTTAAGCAAACATCATACAGAGAATGATTGTGTCTCTGATCATAACAGTTGTTATATATTTGAGAAAAGGATGGCAATGATTCACCTTGAGGCTGAAGCAGAGTGAAGCTCATAAATTAATGTCAATACAGCATTCACGCTTGTGGTGAAGCTTGCTGTGCAAAAAGTGCATACTGTGCAGATGTCGCCATAAAACACAAGACAAAGTCTCATCACCACTGTAACATAAAGCAGCAATCTAAACCAAATTGTGTCTACAGCATAAACAACACATGCATGGTCAGAGAGGTACGTGTCTTTTTTTTTTTTTTTTTGCAAGGGTAGACCCTCATGATTTTTAAGAGAGTTAGAGGAGGTTTGATTGAAAGGAACAGGGCAAGGTGGTAGGATACACCCATAAAATACAGAAGACATATGACAGCATGAAGATAGTTTCAACACACAGGAATATGTTCAGACGTATGCATATAACACTGGCATACCACTTATAACTGAGATGTGGAAAGGAAACAAGCAGCACACAAAAGGAGGGGTACCTATGTATGTGCCACCATACCTAACAATTGCTACTGAATGCACCAATGTCAACAACAAATGAGCCACAAAGCGTAGAAGGATAGAAGCATTACCATAGGTGGACTATTCAGCTATGCTATACACCAAAATAAATATACAGGTCATGGTAAGATCTTGCATACACAGGAAAACATATGCTAAACTACAAAAAATGCCACCTGCATTTAGGCATGGGAAGGTACATGACTATGACATACAGTGGCACATACCATAAAATACCTGTCTACCACATAAGGAGTGGTTCTAGCCCAGAATTTGTAGTTATTGGCCGTTTGGGCAATCTTCCATCTCTCTCAGCTTTCTGATTTGAAAGCCTGCATTTGCACTTGTTTCTGTCCTGTAACTCATCTAGTGCAGATACAAATTCTTAGTTTTAGCACTTAAATTTGTTTATTCATGCTCAGCACTTGTTCAGAAGTTGTAAGCACTAAATAAGCTACTAATTACTATAGCACTCAATCTTCCTCATTATCTAGAGGAAAACAGTTTTTGTACTTACTTTTTTCACTGGCGTTGAGAAAAACAGCTCTTGTACTCACTTTCCTCACTTATCTAGAGGAAAATAGTTTTTTATTCAGGCATGTCCAAGGATCAGCTTCCAGTGTTCTCCCCTGTCTACCTGATGAATCTGAGCATCTTGAGGCAATGTAGAAATTGCCTCATGTACACAGACAACACTCTCCTCCTACCACCCAACACTACAACCTGTGAGAGATGCACTTATCTAGCCAAACTGGAAATAAAGCTCTCTCCAACCAAGACTGAACCTGACAGTCATGAGGAGAAGGTAAACATTTGCACCACACCACACACATCACATAGTCTCACTACGTCTACACCACCAAAATCCACACATAGAAAGTCAAAAACATTTGCGGAGGCTGTCAATAATAATCTGCCTAAGCAACAGAGACCTCCAAAGCAGAAACACAAGCAACCTCCATCCCCCAACACAACCCAAATGACACATAGCCCACAGACTCAGTGTGCCAATAAGTTAAAACAACATACCCAACACAGTAGTCATAGGTGACTCTATAGTCAGGCACACTGATGTCCCAATCACCAGGCTAAACAAGGAGAAGGTTACTGTCAGCTGCCTGTCGGGTGCCAGGATCTGCCACATAACCCACGCACTCAGGTCACTGCACAACAAGTACAAATATGACTCTGTCATTTTCCATGTTGGTGTGAATGACCTGAGACATACCTCCCTGGACTACATGAAAAGAGACATGGAAGAGCTCTCCGAACTTGTAGCCCAGGCAGGTATGACCCTAGCCCTGAGTAGCATTCTGCCATCGCCCAGAATGATACCACAGTACAAGGACAAAATGATTGACTTCAACAATTGGCTAAGCTTCTGGTGTCATTCTAAGGGGATCCAGTATCTGTCTGCTTGGAATGACATGGTCAACAGACCACAATGCTTTGCCACAGATGGCCTGCACCTGTCGCCCCTGGGATTCTGGATACTGGCTAAGGCTTTTGCTGCCCCTATAGTGCCTTTTTTAGGCAGGGTTCAAGTAACAAATTCACCACCATAACAGGAACAAGCAAGCAAAAACTGAGGGTAATGCTACTCAATGCTAGAAGTCTAAATTTCAAAATGCACTCACTTGAGGCACTCCTTAAAATGGAGAACATTGATATCTGTGCAGTGACTGAGACCTCGTTCAAGGCTCCAGAGAGCACCCCTGCACTACCAGGCTATAACTCATACCACACTTTTCGGCCATGTAACCTGGACCGAAACACCAAAGGTGGGGGTGTGTCCATATTCATTAAGGATATCCACACCTCCAGGCTAGTTGCTCAGCATAATGCATCCGAGGTTATCCAAGTGCAACTAACTCTTGGAAAAACTGCAATCCAAATTGTAGCTTGCTACAGATCCCCCACCATGCCCCAGGATTCCCACTCCTCTTTTCTTGATGTACTGGAAAATGTTAGGGTTCAACCAAACACTCTAATAATGGGCGACTTCAACTACCCCACCAGTAACTGGGAAAACTACTCATGTACCAACTCCTTAGTGCAACATTTTCTGGAATTCATAAACTCCAATGCCCTAGATCAACTTATCCACACCCTCACCAGGGGCAACAATATCCTAGACCTAGTCATTACCAACATGAGTAACCGGTGTTCCACACCTGAAATCAACTCCTCGTAGGTCTGATCTGACCATAAGCTAATCACCCTTGATATCCACATCCCACCCCCTCCCCCCATTAAGGAAACCACAGTAAAAAATTTCTCCAAAGCCAACTTCATGCTTCTTAAGACAAAAGTAGTGAACTTCATGACACCCATGCAGATGGACAATACAGTTACAACTGCTGAATCCTACACAAATGCACTCTATAAGCACTTACATGACTGCATGGATCGTGCTATCCCAAACAGAACCAAGACGCTATCCTTCAAAAAAAGGAAACCAATCTGGTGGTCCCCTGCCATAAACAAACTGTACAACAGGAGGAAGAAACTGTTGAAAAAGAGAGTAAACTTCCATGAGTGGAGGAGCTCCCTGGTCAGCCTCAATAAGAAGCTGAGATCCCTTATAAGATCCTCCAAAGCTAGCTACGAAAATAAAATCGCCACTAATTCCAAGGACAACCACAAAGCATTCTATAGCTATGTCAAGAATCTCAATGGCAACACCCAGATCTGCTCCAAGTTACAGCACAAAGGCATGAAAATTACAGAACCAACTGATATTGCCAACATCCTGGCAGATAGGTTCAGTGCTAACTTTACCTCCCCCTCACCCCCTAAAGGACCCATATCTATACAGGAAGAATGCAGAGTCCTTGTAATCACAACTACGCAGGTGAAAGCTGCACTCTCTAAAGCAAAAACACAACATCCATGGGACCGGACAACATCCCAGGCTGCGTTTTACACGAACTTCAGAATGAACTGGCTCCCCACTTAAGCACCATGTTCAATAATAGCCTCACATCAGGCTTTGTGCCCACTGAATGGTGCACAGCAACAGTTATCCCACTCCACAAAGGGGGAGCCATCACTGATCCTGGGAACTATAGACCTATTAGCCTGATGAGCCTGGTCTGCAAGGCCATCGAACGTATCATCATGGCACTCATAAACAAAGACATTGGTAACCTCCAAACTCTGGATCCCTCCCAGTTCGGGTTTATGAAAGGCAGATCATGCCTCCTGAACCTGATCGACTTCTTTGAGACAGTCACCAAAGCCGTAGATGAAGGTAAGGTGGTTCACACAGCCTATCTTGACCTCACCAAGGCTTTCAACACCATCCCCCATTCTGGAATTATAGCTAAACTCAATAAACTAGGCATAAATCCATATGTCACAAGATGGGTTGCCAACTGGCTCACTGACAGAACCCACACTGTAAAAGTTGCAGACTCCAAATCTGACCTCAAACCAGTGACAAGTGGAGTACCACAGGGTTCCATCCTGGGAACGCTCCTGTTTGGTATCTACTTATCTGAAGTACAGGCTAACACAGAAGGCCTCTGGCTAACGAAGTTCGTAGATGACTGCAAACTAGGAGCCATAGTCAAGTCCCCAAATGATGTGAACATCCTACAGAAGGGCCTCTCTGAGACAGATGCCTGGTGTCAGAGCCATGGCCTCAAGCTCAATGCCAAAAAGTGCAGTGTCATCCCCTTTGGTAAAAACTCTGTACCCATGAGCTACCACATAGGCAGCAATCTACTTAACACCAAATGCGTGATAAGAGACCTTGGGACCCAGGTGGACAGTAGTCCCTCCTTTGATGGACACATTGCCACAGTAGTCAGGAAGTCCTTCTACATGGCACACCTCATCATAAAAGGGTTCTCATCCAGGAAAAAAGAGGTCATCGTTCCCCTCTACTCGACACTCATTAGTCCCATTATAGAGTACAATGCCCCTTTTGGAATGTACCTCACAAGACATCTGCAGCAGCTGGAAAGGCCACAGAAGTACCTCACAAAGAGGATTACTGGACTCAAATTCCCTACACTGACCGCCTCAAAAAGCTCCAGTTTTACTCCATAGCATATCACCTACTCCGAGGTGATCTCTGCCTAACATATAAAGCTGTGTCAAACCCAGAGCTGTTGGACATGCTACACCTAAAGAAATCCCAATCCCTCTGAGCTACACACTCTAGGGACCTAAACCTTGTCACCACAATAAACAGGACATGCTGGAGGGATAGATTCCTATCCCAGAGACTTCCCATACTCTGGAGCAGGCTACCCATCTATGTCAAGCAAAGTTCTTCATTAGTACTCTTCAAGAAAAATCTTGATGAGTGGATGGGAAATAGGAAATACACCCCGGTGATCACTTCTGTGTCTCTGCTCGACAGTGGCACAGGAAAATAACTTTCTTGGGTGGCGTAAGCCAGGGAACCTTGTTGGCTAGGCTTACGTAGGCCCTTGGGCCGATAGCCTAGTACCTATGAAGCTATGAAAATGTCAGTCACATGTCTGCCAAACAAGCTTGCACAACATGAAGATTTTACTGCATTGTGCTGAACAAAACAAGCGTTGCAATAAAGATCCTGGTGCAACATTCTGTCACAATGCAGGACATTCACTGAATGGGGAGATGCTGTAAGCCATATGTGTTTACTTCTACTACCATATAGTAGTAAATGTCCATAAATGACAACCTCCAAGTAAACAAACTCCTATGGACTTTGCGTAATAAATACCTATCTCACACAGATGTTTCATATGAAAGGTACATCTATGAAATTATGCAGGTATATACTCCAAGGTATGCATTTACATGTGCATACTAAAAGATGAGCCTCTTCAAATTTTTTAGTATTGAGATATTTACTTTTGAAATAGAGAGGTGTTCACTGTGTAATTTTTGGTAATTAAAAATCAAGGTAAATAAGTTCAGAACATCATCAGGCATTCAATATATATATACTATGGACTGCACTACAGATGGGCAAGGGCACTGACTATCTGTATGTTATATAATGCAGCACAAAGCAAGGATTCTAGAGAAAGTTATTATTCCACAGTGATATCACTGTCCATTAAAGTCATGCACAGTGACATCACTAAGTCAAACACATGGCTACAATAGAGAACACAAGCTAGTCAGAGATGATGATACATTGCTGTTACTATGGTTAACATTCCTGAACAGTAGCTGCAGTATGCAGTGGATGTGACAAGCAGATGATGTGTATAATGTAATGTATGCCTGCAATGTAGTATTGACCTAACATGCAGTCACTTACTGATGCCTGGTAATTATGTGATAAGAAAGCTAGGGGTGTTAGAGAAATGCAGGGACTGTGTACATAAATGTCATATCTGACAACCAAGGCATATGGGGCAATCTGCTGTAGGAGTATCCACAGTGCACATGTGACATGTTGCCTAAGTATATAGTGACATTGTGCTAAAATAACCATGCTACCTGTGTATCCAGGGGCAAAGTACATTAAGACAACATGACATTCGGTAGAGGTAATATCACAATCTACCCTAGCAGTCAGTACACCAGACACATCGAATTTATGTCTATGTACCTTATATGCCATGGACATGCTGCAGACACACATGACAGTTAGCACAGTGTGTGCAGTACTGTATTACAGCATTTGTATCCTGTGTTAGTAGAGTATGTTTGCCTATCTGCATGTCATCAATATATCATATGAATATGTGCAGCTGCAGATTAAGGACAAAACAACATGTTTTACCACACAAACGAACTTTTGTACATATGTCAGGCCTCAGGCACCACAACACCCATAAAAAAATGCATATTTGCAAGCTTACAATGTAGCACTCAGGAATGTCTGGCAGTGTTATGGAAGGAGGCAGTCAGGCAGGTGTACACATGAAAGTATTGTTCAGGTTGTAATGGAAATCACATATATTATTCAAGTTGTGCATGTACTAATTAAACAGCTTTCATACTTCATCACAAAAGCTCTTAAACTGATATTACATCAGCTTCCTTGAAGCTGCATATGTCTCATCTCCATGCAATGGTTTGCAGCCATCTCCTGATCAGCTTTGAAACACAGGACAGACATAACATTACAATATAGTCCTGTTGTACAGATCTCTGAATCATCTAGACATTCCTTCCTAATGAATAACACTATAATTTCACACATATGACATACCATTATTACGCCCCTCCATATACACAGGTACTGCAGCCATGCCTTTTATTGTGAGTACTGTAAATGCACTGGAACATGTGAATATCCTGCTATGGAGCAGTAACAACTGTATACTATATTATCTACACCAACTGCCATATGTATGTAACAGCACTATGCAGAAATGCAGAGCTGAAAGCTACAATACTTATCTCACACAGTCACCTATGTAGAAATATGATATATGTATGTGTACATATCCATATGTGTGGACATCATACAACTCCCACAACTGTACTGTGTTTCCCTCCCCTAAACACTCTGTTTCTACATGTATGTCTGTTATTATTACAGCTAGTGCACATATATATATATATATATATATATATATATATATATATATATATATATATATATATATATATATATATATATATATATATATATTATATATATATATATATATATATATATATCTTTATATAAATATATATATATATATATATATACAAAAAAATTAACAATAAAAACAGAACTCCCCAAAAAAACAAGCTATAAACTATAACAACAAAAAGTTTGCAAAAAGTGTGGACATTTGAATACCATACAATATTCTTAATATTGTTGCCATTCTTATTCATAAATTATGGACCTGGATCTAGTTTTTTAGAGTTTTCTTCATTTTTATTATTTCACAAGTATGTGAAATAATATTTTTAATTTTTAATATTTTTATTTCAAAATATTCTAAACTAAATGTCATGGCCACAGCATTAGTCAAATCTGTATTTTCTTTCAAACTTTTGTTTCACTCTGTTTTTATAACTTATCAATTAAAGGGTCATCATACTCAATAAATAAAACTCATTTCAATTCATCATTTGTTTCAGGTGCCTTATATATACACACACACACACACACACACACATATATATATATATATATATATATATATATATATATATATATATATGGTTCCCTATCAGAAGCCTGAAACACTATAAGCTTGAAAATCAAAATCCTGAAACCAAAAGTCTGAAAATTCAAAATCCCGAAAACCCAAAATCCTGAAACTCAAAATCCTGAAAACACAAAATGGACATACTGACGTCATTGTGGCTTTGCTATTGTTAGCCCTGTGGTGTTAGGTCATGTGTTGGGTTCAGGTAAGTGTGCGGTTGGTGTTATGTTAGGGTTAGGGGCGGTTTAAGTGAGTTAGGGTTAGGGCGCAGGTTAGGCATGTATGCAATAGTGACAAATATTGGGGTTAGGGGCGGTTTAAGTGAGTTAGGGTTAGGGCGCGGGTCAGGTGAATGTGCGATAGTGACGGACCTTAGGGTTAGGGTTAGGGTCAGGGTCAGTTGGTAGATATTAGTGTCTTTATAGTGACATATTAGCATTATTTGTGTTTTCAGGATTTTGAGTTTCAGGATTTTGGGTTTTCGGGATTTTGAATTTTCAGGCTTTTGGTTTCAGGATTTAGATTTTCAAGCATATAGTGTTTCAGGCTTCTGATAGGGAACTATATATATATATATATATATATATATATATATATATATATATATATATATATGTTTACTATTGTAATTGCGAATGGTACTTGTGCGAACAGCAGTCATTCGAACTGTGAAAGTCGCATACTTGTTATTTAGAATATCCACTAATCGAATCACAAAAGTACGAATTGTATGGTATATGTGTGGTTTCCCGTACTGTGTGTTATATCACTATGTAAAGGTACAACACATCGAAATGGTATACAGAGCCATACCATAGTGATTGGGAAGGATTTTCTTTTGACTTTGTGTGCATATGCATGGCAAGCTATATGCATATGCCTGTGAGATTTCAACAACACCAGCAACCTTTTCTGCAAGTGCAACCATCAGGTTACAGGGCACTCACAACATCTGGATGGAGTTTGCAAGAAATTGCAATGACGACTGTTGCGATGATGGCAAAAAGCCGATTTCGACAATTTCGACATGTTCGGAATTATTACTCGCTATTACGTGCATTCGGTGTGTTGCAATGCGATGTTATGGTTCGTTTAATGCTGCATTAGAACGAGTGCCATTCGCAATTACAATAGTAAACCATATATATATATATATATATATATATATATATATATATATATATATATATATACACATAGAGAGAGATTAGATATAGATATACAGATATTGATAGTTAATAATTTTTTCTATTGAACATATTTTTCACTATGTTATTTTTCATATAAACAGGATGCTTACTCCTATGATGCAACAGTATACTACCAGCATTCATACATGAAATAACCATACCAGGACTTTCTTTCCCATTTTTATAAACTAATAGATCCAAAAAAGTAATAATTTCTTCTTGTATATTATTTATAAATCTTAGAAAAAATGTTGTAGAATGTAAAACCTATATAACTACTTCAAATTCAGGAAAAAAACTTCTCTACACCAAAAAAATGTTGTCAGTAAAACAACTACAATAAACTACTTTGATAAATTCTGACAATTTATGCACAACATTTTCTTCCCAATAAGACAATGTTCTGCATTCCATAAAGTTTATGGAAACTGGTGCATCTCATGGAGTTCCATGCAAAAGTTGTGGATAAACAAGTAATATGCTAATATGTCCTAGTGTACACAGAATAACTTAGAGCAAAACAGATATATCCAGCAAGGTCAGTGCACTTTCAAGCATTCACTTTAAATCTTTATATGTCCAGACAAGTGGATCATAAACTGGGCTCTATATTATAAATGTCCATCAATTGAAATTACACAACCTCAATGCAAATAACATAAAATTAGTAAAAGAAGGCAAATCTGCAGCAGTCCATCCACTAGGTGAAAAATATGGTTTACCTTTACATAACCAAAAATCACAAGTGCGTTTGTGCATATGAGTGAATTCAAAGCAAAAAACACAAAACCGCAATAGTTTCCGAAGTTCAAAAATCAGCAAATTGAAAGGCAGATTCGCTGATTTTTGAACAAAAAAGCTGCAGCCCCCCCAACCCCCCCCTACTTTAATATACTAACTCAGAGATCGGACTACAGTGGGGAAAGGGTCCATTTTCCGATCCCTTCTATAGTGCAATCTGCACCCAAAATGCTGAATCTGCAATGAGCAAATGTCACTATGCATTCACACATTGCACATTCAAATCATTTTTTGCTCGATGTTTCGGAACTTTGCAAACATCCTTTCGAAATTCTGTCGCTCGCCCTTATGCAGAATACACATATGAAGGTAAACCGAAAAATATTTACAAACAACGGCAGATGTCATGCAACAACAATCAAGTGAATCTGTGTAATGCTAGTATGGATGTGTATGTATGTATGTATGTATGTATGTATGTATATATATATATATATATATATATATATATATATATATATATATATATATATATGTGTGTGTTCATTATGAAATTTCGAAATCCCAAAATCTCGAGTATCAGAATATCGAGTTCAGAATCTCGAGATCTTGAAATCTCGAAATTGTGAACCCCCCCAAAACACCACCAATACACTAAAACATGTGTATGCAGAGAAGCAAGCCTCCCTGCACCCCCCAGTGTGGGGGGCTGCACCCCCCACCCCCACTCCCCCAAAACATAAATATACCAACTCTGAGATTGCACTACAGCGAGGACAAGAGAAATCTCCTGGTCCACGCTGTATACTGATCTCCGTTCAGGATTTCAAAGTTTTGAAACTTCAAACATATGATCTTTGAGCTGCAAAATTCTGAAGGGAACCCATACATATATATATATATATATATATATATATATATATATATATATATGTATTTATATACATATATATATATATATATATATATATATATATATATATATATATAGCTACAGAGATATATCTGTTAGAGTGTGCTAAACAATGAATAAAGGTTGAAATCAATTTTGCTGTAAATGTGTAAAAAAATTAAGCATAAAATAAAAGTTTGCTTAAATGTAGGAATAGAGCTTAGTAATATAAAATGATCATCCATAATATGTGACATAATCCTGACTAAATAAGTGGTGTTGTAAAAAACAAGGAACATCTGTTAATGGACATATTTCCTTACAGAATCAGCAGAAACTATAAAAAAATTCTGTATGCTTTTTCACAATATCAGCATGGAAAATTTGACGTGCTTTCTCACAGATGAATGGACATGCTTTTTTATATTATCAGCAGAAAAAAAATTGTATGTGCTTTTTCAGAAGATATTTTCTTATCAGCAGAAAAACAAGTCTGAAAAAGTACATACGCTTTTTCACAAGCATCAGCAGAAGTGTTTCCTCACAGATGCTTCCTTACAAAATCTAAAAAGAGATAGTAAGAGAAAAAACAGGATCTAAAGTGCAGGAGAAGAACAGTATATAAAGACTATAAAACTAACTTGTGTTAGAGGTATTTGTAGGAACACACCTGTTCCAAGGTATTTGTAGGAGAATTATTATCCATACAGATTGTAAATTAAATCTTGTGCATTAAAGATAAAAGTTGTAACAGTATAGCATGTGTCGTCTGTTAGAAAAATAAGTTATTTATTACTAACTGCACTAGAGTTAAAGTAGTATTGTCCTACAAAGTATATTTTCCCAAAAGTATGCAGTCTGCAAGGCTCTGTGTTAAACAGACTCTAAATGTAGTTATGCAAATCCCTGTGTTACACCAGACTTTGATTTCAGCAGTAAACAGCCAACAAGACGTTGTGTCTTAAAACAACTTTGGTTCCAACACAACAGTACCTTCATAATTATTTTTTTTGTGGTGAGCCTAGCCTGTATTTGAACACAGGGGAGTGGTACCTGCACAGGATCACTCCAGTAAAGGCGCAGTAACTAAAATTTGTGTATATGAGTGAGTCCTAAATAGGAACACTGCAGCTTTAAACAGCTTGCAGCAGTACAGTTTTTAAACGTCTGAATCCAGAGTGAGACTGCCATGTTGGAAGGTCACAGTGCCATAAATTCTCCAAGTCAGTGAAGTCCAAGGTTTCAAATCTGCAACTGCCAGTTTCTTTTCACCAGGTTGTCAAGTGACTACGCAGGAATTTCCAACCATCTATAACAACAGATTGATCACCTATTCACTTGATAAGTGGTAAGACTTTTTTCCTGTGTCACATATAAGTATGGATGCCATTAGGGACTGTAGTAGGAAATGTAAACAGGGCTTTGCTCTTAATGTCTCAGAGCAACCAGACAAAATATGGGACAAAATGCAATGTTGGTATACACAGCACATTAGTAAATGTAAAACCTTATTAGGGCAAGTTAATACTTAAGCACTATGTAAGTGGGTTGCAACATTTGATTGGTATCTGAAACAAAAAATGTAGCATGCCATAGTAAATGTTTAGTGTGAATCATCTGAAACTGCAATACCATAAAAATACAATGCAGGCCACTGTTCAAAGGTTAGACTGTATTAATCTCAGAGTTAGAACAGTAGTCATATCAGTTACTGACAGAACCTCCTGTAGATCTTACTATACCTTTTAAACATTATGTAGATAAGTAGAATGAAGCCACTTCACAGCACACAACAGATGAGGACAGGGACCAGGTTTATGATAAATTGACGAATAATTAAAATAATTCTTAAAAGATAAACAAGGTGAGTTCAAAATGTTTAGAAATTATATACAAGAACTCTGTCAAAAGTGCATAGGGGGCCTACAATCAACAGAAGATTCTAATAAAAAGTATCATAAATCCTATATAGAATTACAAAAAGAAATTACAGACCTTAAACAGCATTTACAAGAAAAGGAAGATGAATTAACTGAGTTAACAGAGACTAATCTACATAACACTATTTTAGTAGCCAAACTTAAGGAAGAATTGCAAAATACAAAACCAGTGCAAGTTATAAAACAGGTAACCACTGCAGATATATATATATATATATATATATATATATATATATATATATATATATATATATATATATATATATATATATATATATATATATATATATACAATCCAGGTTATTACAAAGTTTATGGGTAGCATACACAGCAAGATCTGATGTATGTTCAAATGCTTTCCTCAGATGTTTTTGGATTTTTATTCCCGAATGTTTTAAAGCTTTCATCCAGTCAAATCAAAAGGACTATAAATTAGATGATAAAGTAGGGCGTATGACAGCTGTTCTTATGGCATACAGACAAGGGCAGCCTCTCTCAGTGAAACTGTTTGATCATTTCAAAATTACCATCTCAGATAAATTAATGGAACAAGCTGAGCACATTAAACTTGCATTTCAGATCATATATCAAAGGTTAGAAGGGGACATGCAACACAAGGATATACAGAAACAGTTAATACAGTTTTCTAGTGCAAATAAATCGGGTTCTAGGGGATATTAAATGCATTTATGAAGAAAACTCAAATACCCTCACCAATTTAGTACACAAACTAATGAGGGGACAGACTATGGGCAATGATAGGACATTATACTCACACCATATCTTTGCATTAGGAGAGGGTAGGGAACCATTTGAGGTAATTGGTAAGGTAAAAAGCTGGGGAAGGCAACAGTGGTGTGACCAACCACCAACATAAAGAGTTGCTTCTGCACCATCAGCTCCTGTTCCTGTGTCTATAGCACCAGGATCAGGCACAGGTAATGAACAAAAGGCACCAACATTTTTTTTTGTAGGAAGGTAGGGCATGTTAAGCAAAATTGTGATCATTACAAAGCTTGGCATAAAAAGAAGACAGAACAGGGCTGTTTCCAAAAACAGAGCCAAAAGATTTGCAAGAAAAGTTAGAAAAACAGGTCTATGCACAGAGAACTTATAATATTGGTAAAAACAGTTATAAGGGCCATCAATATACAGGAAAAGAGGATGTATGTCCCATAGACTTTAAAACAGCCTCACCTTTAAATCCAAACTATTTGATAGACTAGGCAGAAGGAATAGCTAGGCAACAATTATGAAAAGAGATTGAAAAATCTAAATATGTAGATCACTCAGACACAGAGGAAAATGACAAACAAGAACATGTGGTGTGCCATATTGTATTTGACAATAAAGGTAAGGATGAGTGGATCTCCTTACAATAGGGGTGTTCCCCCCTACTCTGGTATCTTTCTTAACTACTTTTAAAAAGGGTTGCAATGGACGACCACTGATTGATATCTGGATAGAGGGGTCACTATGGAAAAATGGCTTATTAGACACAAGAGCTGCAGCATCCATCACAGACAGTTACCTGTGAATCCTATAAAAAGCTTTAAAAAAATAAAATAAAAATAAAATAAAAATAAACAAAATGTAACTAAGAAAGACAGGCATGGAAGGATGAATTTTTAATGCATCCATCTTGCTGAACTACCATTATTGGTATGGACATTCTAGGGCCTTTGGGCATAGTAATTGACTTGCCTAACAATATTCTGTGGATAGGAGACAGGAAAAAAGGAGATGGAGAGAGAGAAAAGTGTAGGTTGCTGTACATTCTCTCTACCTGAAAAACCTGACACACCTACAGGATATGTAAATACAGACAGTGAGGATGCGTGGCAGCATTTCAACAGCAATTTCCAAACCTGTGGTCCAAGGGTCCCACTGACTGTGGAAAACTAGAAATGCCAGTGGGGTGGGTAGTGATCAGGATTATATACCACCATTTCAAAAACAATATCCCATTCCTAGGGTGGCAGAAGAACATATGGAAATGTATTGCAGAATGGGAAAAAGAAGGAAAGGAAGGAATTATACAAAAAGACAACAGTCCCACAAATTCACCAATCTGGCCAGTCAAGAAAAAAGATGGTAGTTATCAACTTATTTTTTTATGGAAGGTTAATCAATACACAACTCCTAGAGCACATTTGATTCTAGGAGTTCCAGAGTTGGATGTACATATTAAGCCACAAAGTAAGTGGTTTACAGTAATAGATTTAGCAAATGGCTTTTTTGCAGTATCACTCAGGAAAAAAGACTTGTCATGATTTGCCTTTACATTTAAAAACCAGCAATATGTCATGACAAGATTACCTCAGGGATTTCAGAACAGTCCAGTTATTTTTTACCAGACAGTAAGATCCATTCTGCAACATTTGGAAAAGGATGATTCAGTGTTACATTACACTGATAATATATTGATTCAGTCTGGAACAGTAGAACAGCATGTATGGCTTCTTAAAACGTTTTCCACACTCTATAACAGGCAGGGTGTAAGGTTAAAAGTTAAAAGATTCAGTTTATGTCACAAGAAGTTATGTTCCTAGATACTATTATAAAACTATCAGATAGGTCTCCTTGCCCTATGTGTGTGCAAAGCATTTTACAAATGGAAAAGCCATTGACTATAGAAGATTTACATAAATTCATGGGAATCATGAATTACAAAAGGGAATTTATAGAGGATTATGCATCTGTGGCTGCTCCTCTATACAAAATGTTACAGGAACAGAAAAACGTCATCTTTTTAGAGTGGGGACCCCATGAGGATGAGGCATTTTCACAAATGAAAGTCACATTAGCACAAGCTACAAAATTAATAGCATCCACACCAAGATTGTCATTTGTGATACAAGCAGTAGCAGGGAAGAAGACATTATCTGTGGTGCTATTTCAAGAATGGCCACATGGTGGCAACAAAAAAATGGAAAAAAAAAAGCATTATGTTCAATTACATTCTGTAGTAGAAAAATGACTCCAGTGGAATTGGGCTATCACCTCCTGCATACAGCAGTTATTAGCCATTTATTGGAGTATTAAGCAAGCTGAGTATCTTACTGTACTTTCCAGCATTATAGTAAAAATACCACACCAAGCAGTAAAAGCTCTGGTAGAGAATATTGAGATGAATAAAATCACAAATGGTATTAGGCAGGCTTTGCAAAATGGATGGCACTTTTCAGAATGAAAACTGTCACACTACACACAGGGGACAAATATTATTTGTCAAACCATATGGAATATGAAGGAAAACAGCATAACTGCTTAGAAAAAATAATGTCACCTGAATTACAATTTCTGGCATCTGATTTTGATCACTTTAAGCCATCCATCTTTGTGGACAAAGCACAGTTTTAGGACAAAGACAAATACTGGACAGGATTTTCCATAGTTCAGGAGAATCCACATCTGGGTTCTCCTAAAATAATCAAGTTACCAGGGTATATGTCAGCTAAGGGAACTGAACTAGAGGCAGTACTGTATGTGCTAAAGTATTACAATCCTGTTAACATTTTTTCAGGTAGTGCTGTTGTAGTAATTTTTTTAAGACTGCATATGGACACTTGGGTAAGGCAAGGATATGTGGACAGTGTAGGCAAAACCATTACAGCATGCTGAAGTATTAAAAGACATACATAAAGTAATAACAATGTCAAATCAGCAGGGACAGTACAGCATTTTAAAAGTAAAAGTACACCACAAACCAAGTGAAACTTTCAGGTTAAGTGTGTCAACTGACTCCTTAACAAAACAAGCAACACAAAATGGAAAAACAACTTCCAGATTATGTGTACACTGATACAGAAGTCAGTGCCATAAAAACAGAAGTTAGCACCCTAAAAGAGCTGGACCAACAATCAATCAAGATTTCATAAACATTCAAAAAAAGCAAGGTTTGAAAGAACAAACAGATCAGTGCATGACTGCAGGAGTACCGCCAAAGGAATACTGTGTATAAACCACTACAAAAGGCTTATGGTTGCCTTATGTGTCATATCAGTTAGCACATCAGTTGGTCAAGGTAAATCACCAAATAATGGAACATGTAAGAGCTGATAAGCTATGGGCAGTTGTAAAAGAAAAATATTAGAACCCAAATTTATAAAAAGGTCTGTAGGCTAATTGCAGAAGAAAGTCTAATCTGTTTACAGGTAAATGCTAAAAGCAAAAAAAAACTCAGTTGCATCAGGTACAGCCAGCAGATGGGCCATGGTATGCAGTTCAGTTAGACTATGCAGGTCCTTTGCCAACAACAACAGCAGGTTACAGATACCTACTAGTAGTAGTGGATGTTTTTTTCAAAATGGGTAGAAGTAATTCCCACCAAAACCATGAGAGCAAAGACAACAGCAGAAGCCTTATGAAAAAATATTTTCTGCCATTGGGGGTGGCCATGTGTCATAGAAAGAGATAATGGTCCACCGTTTGTTAGTAATCCCATTAAGCAAATGTGTAATTTTTTGGGCATACAGCAAAGATTTCATGTGCTATACCATCCACAATCCAATTACATAGTAGAATGTGTGAATCAGACGTTAAAAGAATGTCTAAAAAGGCATGCCTGGAAAAATGCAGTGCTTGGGTATAGCATTTGCCTGGCAATTTAATGGGTATTCAGGTGACACCAAATAGCAAACCTGGAATTTCACCATACAAAATAATGACAGGTCACAAAATGCCCATACAGCTGCCATTTGATCCAGATATACATAAGGGTAGATCTATGTTAAAAATCAGTAAGCATCAACAATAGTTAAAAAAGCTTACAGAAATATGTGATTACTATGCAAGAGAGCAAGTATTCCACCTATGGGGAAAGGAGCCAATTTTCCCACCTGAAGAAAACCTTCCCTGTGGAACAAAGGTATTGGTAAAAATGTTTCAAATGGAAGGCCCATGGGAAATCAACTGGCAAGGCCCTTTTGAAGTAGTGGAACAAATTGTACCATTAGTGTATAAAATTAAAGGAAAAAGGAAAAACAAAACAATATTGGTACATAAAGATCAGTTAAGTGTTATTAAAACTAGTGAGAAATGTAACTCTAAGTGTATTCTCTTGTAGGTTTCCCATAGATAAACCATAATGAAATTGACATGGTTTAAAGTGCATCCTTTTGGAAATACAGTTTCGGATGACCAAGGGCAAAATGATTCAGCAATGGAATTTCTATTTAAAGGATTTTTTTAAAGCAATTATAGCTGTCATGCTAGTTATTATTGTGTTGCTTAGCATAAATTGTAGTTACAACCTGTTAACCAAACTGTAAAGTTACACAAAAAAGAAAATAGAGACATGTGGAAAAATGAGGAAGATTGGTCATCATCTTTTAATACATTTTTGGCAAGATAATGTTGACATACAAAAAACATGAATGTTTCTAATTGCTGGGTACGTAGTTTAATACCTAAAATAACAGGGGTCATGCCCTTGGTGCCACTTCCACTAGATACTAATAGTAGTTGGCGGGTATTAATAAATGAAACAGGAGACCAAGTTATAAATGTACAACTACATAAAGCAAGAGTACAGTAACTTGCTATAGGACAGGGAATCACATGTTTTCAACAAAACAGAACCATCCCAGTGGGTAACAGTAATTGTACTGGACAAATTGAAATGGTAAATTTTAAAAACACATACAAGAATGTGGTGTATTTCATAATGGTTTTCCTATTTTAATACTAGCCAAGGGTCAGTTAATACTATGTGATACAGTGGTATATAATTTTTTACAAAACAATAAAAATGAGTGTGGTACCAACATTACATGTGGTGAAGTAAAACAAATAAAACTTTTATGGTTGTACATGATAAAACTCCTACTATGGGGCAGGTAAATGGTAGTGTAGTAAATAGCAGTGTTGCTCTGTCAGATGGGTTATATTACATTTGTGATAAATATGCTTATAAATGGTTACCAAAGGGATGGGATTGTACCTGCTATATAGGATTAATAATGCCAGCAATGCATCATGTAAAAGAGTTACCAAATGGAAACATTAAAAATTCAAAAAGGAAAAGAGACATATTACCTGTAATTGAAAGTCCAGAAAATCTAGTAAACGCCCTAGATATATCACATATTTACCACTAAAATCTTAATTATTTAAAATTGAAAGATATGGATCTAGGAGATGATGCAATTTTTGGAGCAGGTATATTCCCATGGTATGGAGCAGCAAAAGCCATTTGGAAGTTAAGAAAACTATTTAAACTAGTTAAAGTATTGGCAAATGCCACTTTCAGTGCAATTTTATACATTACCTTCGAAATGACAGCCATGTGAACTATGGTTTTACAAAATCGAATGGCTTTAGATTACATACCAGCACCCCAGGGGGGGGTACATGTGCCCTAATAGGAGAACAATGTTGTACTATTATTCCAGATAAAACAGAGTCTCAAGAATGCATATAGAGGTCATTGCACAAATGTCACAACATACTAGAAAAAAATGGAATGACAATTAGAGCAAGTGGTTTAGTAATTTATTTACAGGGTGGACAGGAAAAATCACTATATTTTTAATTGCTATTATTGTTATTATAATGCTTGGTTGCATATTATTCATATGTATTAAAATGTTGAAGAAAAATAAGAGCAAAACTGATAACACCAAGAAGAGTAGTTCCAGAACCGCAAAGTGAAGACAATAGTTCGTAAAAAAGGTAAGTCCTTTATTAGTTGCCAAGTGGTAAAAATGTGCTTAACAAAAGCTATTCAACAAATTACGGTTGTCAATTGTCACAATGCAAATATTTTACAAGACAATGATGAATTTGTTTCCCTGGTTTAAAATAAAAAGGGGAACTGTTAAAGTGTGCTAAACAATGAATAAAGGTTGAAATCAATTTTGCTGTAAATATACAAAAAAATAAAGCTTAAAATAAAAGTTTGCTTAAATGAAGGAATACAGCTTAGCAATATAAAATGAGCATCCATACTATGTGACATAACTCTCATTAAAATAAGTGGTGTTGTGAAAAACAAAGAACATCTGTTCAATGGACATGTTTCCTTACAGAAATGGCAGAAAAACAATTCTGTATGCTTTCTCACAATATCAGCAAGGAAGCTTGAAGTGCTTTCTCACAGATGAATGGACATTGTTTTTATAATATCAGCAGAAAAACAATTTGTACATGCTTTCTCACAAGCTGTTTCATTATCAGCAGAAAAACAACTCTGAAAAAGTACATATTACATGCTTTCTCACAAACATTAGCAGTTGTTTCCTCACAGATGCTTCCTTACAAAATCTAAAAAGAGATACTAAGATGAAAAACGGGATCTAAAGTGCATGTGAAGAACAGTATATAAAGACTGTAAAACTAAGCTGTGTTAGATGTATTTATAGGTACACACTTGTTCCGAGGTATTTGTAGGAGAACTATTATCCATACAGATCTTAAAGTAAATCTTGTACACTAAAGTTAAAAGCTGTAACAGTATAGTACATGTCATCTGTTATAAGAATAAGTTATTTATTAGTAAATGCACTACAGTTAAAGTAATATTATGCTGCAAAGTATATATTCTTATCAGCGTGCAGCCTGCAAGGCTCTGCATCTTAAACAGACTACAAATGCAGTTATGCAAAACCCTGTGTTATAACCAGACTTTGATTTCCACAGTAAACAGCCAGCAAGACTTTGTGTCTTAAAACAACTTTGGTTCCAGCACAGCAGCACCTTCATAATTAATTTTTCAAACTCTAACTATATGCGTGTGTGTGTGTGTGTGTGTATACACACACACACACACACACACACACACACACACACACATATACATATAGAATGGGTCTATGTCAGATGATTGACTTTTTGGAAACTCAAAAAAAACATCCACAAGACCATATGATTGAGTTTCAGTACACTGGAACATCAAAAAAAAACACACAAAAATCTACATTTTTCGATTTTTGCCAGAGGGCAAACCCCCCTGAACCCCCCACAACCCATGCAAATTATATACACCAACTCCAAGATCGCACTACAGTGAGGAAAAGGGTAAATTTCATGATCCTCAGTATATCGCGATCTGCATTCAAAAGCTTCAGGTTTTCAAAAACTCAATCATATGGTCTCAACCATATAGAGTTGTAATTTCTGAAAACTCGATCAACTGATGGGGACCTAAAGATAGATAAATATAAATCTATATCTAAATATATCTATATATATAACAATAAGAAAAAACTTCCAAAGGCATCTGTAAAACATGAATAAAACTAGGTAAAACACTAGAAGAAAGACTGCAGCAAGTAGAACCTGTGATTGAGTGCACTTTCATTCTTTATTTATTTAAGAACTTCATCAGAATAAATAAAATGTGCAGATTACAAAGTTAAAATAGTGTAAGAAAACAAATAAAAATAAGCTTGTCCAGTCAAAATCGCACTTCAACCCATTTAAACATGATGGAAGTGTAATTCTCAAAGTTCTATTGCCCATAAATATGCATGAGGTGGGCGTAACTTAAACAGAAAACAGAGTAGCAGAGTCAAGCTTGAACAACATTCTTAATGTAATCTGTAAACTTAACTGAAAATAAGAAATCAAACATTTGTAGCAGTGCATAAAATCACACTTGTTTACAAGTTAACAATAAAGTCAGTCCTTTAAGGCATAAAATTAAAATCACTTAGACCATCATTGCTGCCATCTGAGTACACATTTTAAATTAGAAGCATCCTTCAACCCCAGGGAGAACTCCACACCCTAACGGAGCTGCCATCTGAGTTCTTTAATTTCCAGTAGAGCTGAGTAGTCCCCAAAAAACAAGTCAACTTGCTCCAAAACAATAAAATGGAATTTAACAAGTCATGGAAAGCTGCAGAATCTCTAGCTAAAGCATTGTGATTGTTCTTGCGTCTAATTGCAACACAATGCTCCTTAATGCAGTCAGAAAGTTTCCAACTAGTCTTTCCAACATAAAAATAACTGCAAGTCATACAAATCACTGCATAAACAATGTTACAAGACTTAACAGTCAAAGTGATGGGAAAAAGTAACAGTGAAATTAATATATTCAAATGTCAAGGAAGGTCCTGTACAGATATATTGACAACAGATACATTTGCTGCATTTGAACATCCCAGGTGGGTCAGAAACATTGCATACATTTCTTATTAAAAACTGTGAGTTTCTGTTCTCAAAACAGCTCCTTAAAGTCCATGTCCTTTTGTATGAAAACATAGGCTGTCTATCAAGAAGTTCAAACATACTAGGAGAGCTTGCAACAATATTCCAGTTGCTAGAAACAATTTTTCTAATAGCTTGCATGTCTCTGCAAATTGGAACTGGAAAGCTTAACATTATGTTTGCATTTAGAGTGTTACTTTGTTGCTTAGGTTGGAAACCATACTTTAGAATAGGTTGAAATGAAAGATATCTGGCATTAGAAACTTCTTATGTTACTTTTAAAATCAAGCTCCTGGGGTAGTGTTATATATAGATGGATAGGTAGATAGATATAGATAGATATATTCATTAATTATAATATATGGAATCCAATGGGATCTGCAAAATTTTAAATAAAGCATAATTAAGACAAAGGGCAATCACTGCCACTTCATCATGGCTAACAGTAGCTAACAATGAGCGTAGGACCCATATGGTGAACTCAAGGAACAGGTAAATAAGGAAATAGAAAAGTAGATGTGGGATAAGGGAAGAAGACAGATACACACAAGATATACTTTAACAAAAAAATCTGAGGGATAGTTAGAGGGGCATAGGTATTTTTTTTTTGGTGGGAATACACCACATTTTTTTTTATTTTTTTTTATTAGAAGGAATGGAAAAGACAGGGAAAGAGGATAAGGGAAAACAGCAGGGATAAACATATAACATATATCACGATACAAGACAAACAAAAGTTGGAAAAAAACATAAAGGGGAGGTAAATTACACAGACAACACACTGTGCAACATGTGTGAAGAAAAAATGGACAAACAGGGCAGGGATGCATAACATCTATGGTGCAATGCAGAAATACAGATGTGTGCTGTGGAAGTCCACCCAAGCTATATTGAAGGAAATGGCTAGTGTATGCCACATGAGCACATGAGTAGACAGCATCTGTAATGGCTCTAAACTTGTCGGTGTACATATTACACAAAGACAATAATGTACAGCAAGTAAACAGCAAAATGCATAGGTACACTACATAATATTCATTATCCTGTACACATACATAGCGTCAAAACAACATAATATTACAGGCATAACAAACACCCTTATTGTATATAGCACTGTCCATGTGTACGACTAATCAAAGTACAGTCCTGCACTTGAAAATTGAAGACCTGAATGTACACAGTTCCAATGTAAATGGGCATTTGTGCCTCTATCATAGTATAGTCAGAGACATGTACATTATGTAAATCATTGTATATCTATGCCAAATGCCTAAATATGGGCACCTTTGTTAATATGATCATGCATACTGTCATATAGATTAGAATGAGAAACAATACATGCATGATTTATGCTAAATAAATCATTGATTGTATATACAGTAATGTAAAAATGACTGCCTATGTCTTTTGGGTTTGGTGTGTCAAAAATTCAAAAAATACCTAACCTGACTCTGTTGGTGTGTCTCCCCAACAAACAAAAATAAGTAAAAAAACAAAATAAATATAATAAATAAATAAAAATAAAATAGCATAGCTCTAAAAACATCAGAGATAGATCTCAACAGAATCAGGGGTAAATCTAGAAATAAGAGACATAGACTTCTTATTGTAACAATTGTTAATGTCTGTTATGTACTCCGCAGATAAAGACTCTAGTAGTCTATGGATGTACTATGTTCTACATCTGTAACTATGTTTGTAATTAATTGCTATGTTAATCAAATTGTTAATCGCAATGTAAATCCAGTGTAACTACTGTCTGTATATTTTAACTGTGGAGCTTTTCTCCCCTGGCCTCTGCTGAAAATGGACCTATGTCCAGTTGGACACTCCTGGACAACAAATGTAAATAAATAAATAAATAAATACAAATAAATAAATAAACAAATGGACAGTATTAAACTACTAGTACTATTAATTTGAGACACTGACAGAAAAAAATGAATGTGAGTTAATATACATTTTCTGAAGTAAAATGTCTATTAAGTGTAAAAATTCACCAGTTTTAGGAGGGATTAAGAGGGACAGTTGAGAGGAATGTAAAACAGCACACATTTAGAAATAAAGACTACTTGCCCTTTGCAGAAGTGTAACCACGAAGAGAAAACAATGTCAGCACTGCCCTTTGCAGACACCAAGACAGTATTCCAGAATAGTCTTTGAAGCTAATAACCTACCTCTTCAGCAGTGTTGTTGAACTGGCTCATGGCACAAAATAATTCAGTGCACTTCACAGGAGCAACAAATGCAAAAGCAGTTTCTTTGGTAACTCAGGTGTTGAATGCTGGTGTGTCACCCAGAACATTGTGGAGTGTCACCTTTGATATGAGTGTCATAGGCTCGCCATCTCTAGTCTATGCATTATGTGAAGGATTGATGCCCATGAACAGCACTCACATGAATGAGACACAACATGGCATTATATGTGCCACTACATGCCACAACCAGTGCTATTGTGCCAGTGTAACAGGATGACAACACAATGCTACACAAATCAAAGGGGCAAGGGCAGACTGTGTTGTTGAACAGACATAAGACAATAATAACTAAGAGAGAAACAGGTACAATGCACACACATGGATAACATGTAAATTAAGGAAATGGACCAAATGTGTCAAACTGAACTAGGAATGACAACTTTTCTCAAAGTGAGAATGATAATATAATTGAGACTCTGCTCCAGCATGGCCAAAGCCTCCTTGAACAGATGGGAAATACAGTGTGGAGGAATGAGGTTTGGAACATGGTCCCATACAGGACATGGATTCCCAGTGTAAGTGTTATTTCATATTGTGTTAACAACATATTACATACCTAAGACTTCAAGCAACATGTGTGATGTTTGTCTATTTCAATTGTATAGGTCCATCAACATCTGCACAGCAGCAACCCATGTCATGTACGTGTCTCCATATACTATTATTGCAATCCATACCTCTCTGCCTCTACCACTTGTCATGACAGTGGATTATGCTCACATGTTGATTTGTTTATGCCATTGTAAATTACAGATATATCATCACAAAATGTGACCTGTGCAAATGCACCTACAGAGATAAAAGGTATTGTTGGCCACCTTGTTTATAGGGTACAGCAATTTTGAGCACACCTGTGATGCATGATATTCATGATGCTTTTTTCCATGCACAGGGACATCTGGACATGTTCACCATTTCTCACGTGTCTCCATATCCTGTTAGTTTGCACTGTAGTTGTCATGTACCTTTGCTTGAAGTCATGATTATGGGGCATTCCAAAATGTTGATGTTTGTGTGTCTTGTCATACTACAGGATCAACATTATGACAGATGATACTCTCCCTAAACAGGGATGACATAAATGTAAGACATTCCATACATTTAATACATGACTGCATTGATGATCACGTCAGTGCACTTCGTGATTTCTCTATTCTTAATTACCTGCCTAGGACAACAGTAATCTTCACAACAGCCTTGGCCAAATGGTATGTGCCTATAGTATCTTGTGTGTGTTATACTTCAATTGGAATGATGCCTGATGGCTGTTATTTGCTTACTGATGATGTACAAGTATATATGTTTCCCCATGACAGTTTCAGTTCAAACCTTACCCTGCTGTGGAGTCCAACCAGAACATGTCAGGTATGCTTTACTATTTTTTTCTTTATTCTCAATTGTCAGCTGTGTGCAATATGTAGCATACATGACATTTCTCTATGTTATATAGGGTCCATGAACCTTGCCCATGCACAACATCCTGTTAAGTCTATATCCCCATTGTAGTCATATAGTTGGCCCATATGTCATTACTAAGAGGCATCATGCATTGTATGCGCATATAATTAACTTATGTCATCTGTAAATTCTTCTAGCCCACCCACTGCCTACTTCATCCAGTAGCCCATCCACTAATCCTGATTTGGGATATGATGTGCTTCACTGTGATAGCACAGCCCGTGGCACACAGACAACAGAGTTGGGTTTATTGTCCAGCCTAGAAGGGAACAACCATGTGCAACATGTATCCTCAGAAATTGAGGATGATGACATGGCCAGACATGTTGATGATGTAGTGACACCAGCTGCTGGACATGATGACATCCATGAGACTCAGGTGATGAGGGTGACTCTTCCCTCCAACCGAGAGGTACTGCCCATTGCAGAGCATGTGGAGGATTTTACTGCTCTACACGGATGTGTGTCAGAGCGTGTGCATGTACTATTACAACCAAATAAACATTCTCAGTAATGTCTGACCTTCATGCAGTTGCCTATGCAACGGATTGTGTAATACACCAGTTGCATGTTACATGAAGGTCAGGAGTGTAGACATGGTGAGATCATGGCTGCATTGTCTGCACAGCATGACAGTGTGTTTTCTGTTGCATGCTCCACTAAAAGTCTTGTATGGTGGTGTTAAAGCAGTGGCATAGTACTAACAGGTAGTATGTGCCCTAACTGTACAAAGCAGAGTACTTCCAATGGGCAGAGGCCAACCCCCTTTCATTAGACCCACACTTGGCCATCGGACATCAATGTCTCTATTACACACACATGTGTTGATAACCACTTTACTGTGAGCCCAGCAGGCATGTCCAGATTGTCACTTCACAGTCATGTCACTTCTCACACTACATCTGCAAGTGTCACCACATCCAGCTCCTCTGTAGAGAAACATGGGCCGAGTGTTTCTAGTTGTGGCAGGGACAGCCAGGAACACAGTGTGAGACATCTTTGTGAATGCCCTAGACTGTGTTAGTGTAACACCAACAGTTGATCCAATGTGTGTCTTGTTGTTTCATTCTGACCCTGTAGCAATAATGAACACTGTGCTGACAACTGACACAGTAATGTGTCTGTGGTTGTTGACATATCTAATGCCATGGGATTTTCTTATATTTTTTATGAAATATGTGACTATATTCATTTGTGGATATGTATTACCTGACTGACATTGACATATGTTAGTGATGATATTGACAACAATAATGCGATATGTGATGTCATGAGCAGATTTGATTGAGGTCTTCCTTACAGTTTGCCTTGTATTCTGACATTCACTCATGCACAGCCATGCTTCTGTATGCATACCTGTGCCACTTATGGCATTTAATATGGTCCTGCACATGCCTAAATCAGAAAAAATGAAGCCAACAAGACATGACCCAGTTCAAAAAAACTGAAATTTAATTCATAAATCCATAGAACAGCAAAAAGTTGCACAGACCGGTTTCGGCTGGTATAACATACACAGCCTTCATCAGTGTAATACAAGCAAAATCAAAGCTGTCTATAAATACCCTCAACACAGTTGTAATTGGTCAATCCTAAAACTTGTCATTCAATCCTGGTGGGAAAAGACCGCCCAATTTGATAATCCACTTTTTTTCTTTTGAATTTAACAAAGAGTGCCAACCAGTGCCGACCTGCACATGCCTACCACCAGCCCTAACTGCCTTTCTGTGTATCTGTATATCTGTTTCTACCATGTGTGCCTTCCCATATCTAACTGAATCTGCACACATATGTATATTTATTTATTATTTATTTTATTTATTTTACATTTGATTACCAGGAAAGTCCGACTGGATGTTAGCCCATTTTCAGCGGAGGCCTGTGTATAAAAGCCCCACATAGAGAGAGAAATTCAATGAATTTAACTGAAACAATAACTCTGAAGTCAGATTTACAAAACTTGTACATTTTTACATGTAGAAATGGTCAAGTTTCAAGAAGTTGCACATGTTCACACTCATACATTTACATGTAAAATGGTCAAGTTACACGATTACACGTTCATGCTTATACATTTACATCTATCAATGATCAAATTACAAGAAGCTACACATGTTCATGCTCATACATTTACATGTATAAATTGTCAAGTTACAAGAAGTTACACATGTTCATGCTCATACATTTACATGTATCAATGGTCAAGTTTCAAAAAGTTATACATGTTCACCCTCGTACATTTACATGTACAAATGGTCAAGTTACAAGAAATTACACATGTTCACCCTCATACATTCGGATTCTAAAAATGAGGACTAAGCATTTCATATCTTATAGAGATAGATTTGTAACATATTATGAACTTTGGAGGATAGACGAAAGGTCAAATTTTACTAGTTGAATCTATCTATATGGTCCTGTAAGAAATATTTCTGGACATTTATTTTGATAAGAGTATTCTAGGATGCATAGGTATTAAGCAAGAGAAATAAGTTGACTGAGATTAGTTGGGTAAAGGAAGATTTTGGAAAATTAGGTTTATGAGATAATTTTATAGAAAGAAATGGGAGACCTGGTAGATGGTATCATTAGCCTGGATTACTACAAGACCCCTGCCACAATTTGGTTAGATGAGCTTTGAGTAGTTGTTTAAATTGGTTAGGGTTGAGGTTAGATATAATTGTAGTGGGTAGTGCGTTCCAAGCTTTAGCAATCAGAGATGAATATAAGGCATCACCTGAAGTATTATTAGATTTAGTAACCTAAAGCAGTGATTCATTTGATGAACAAAGGGTATGATTGCAAGAATAGGGGTAAATAATGTTTATAAGTGCTGGTATATTCTCAGACTGGTAGATTAGTTTATGAGCCATGGTTAATTGGGTGTATGTAAGGAGATGGAGTAGCTCTAACCAGGAAAGTCTTTTTAAGTCTTGGCAGTGATGACTCTTATATGATGAGTCTGTAGCAAATTTTGCAATTTTATTGTAGCATGCTTCTAATTTGTTTATGTCTGTTACACACACATGTTGATAACCAGTATACTGTGAGCCCAGCAGCCATGTCCAGATTGTCACTTCACAGTTATGTCACTTCTCACACTACACCTGCAAGTGTTATCTGTGTGCCACGGGCTGTTCTCATCCAGTAGCCCATCCACTAATCCTGATTTGGAATATGATGTGCCTCACTGTGATAGAGCTGACAGGAGGTGGGTTCTGGCTACTGCTACTCTGGTGGTAGAGGTAAGAATTTTTTTGTTTCAGTAAAGAGTTCCCATTCTTTATGTGTTTTTTTAATAGTTTGACCTATGTGAAAGTCAAAACTCATATTGTTGTCTATTATTGGTTTGTAAATCAGGTGTAATTTTTGTATTATTGCTAGCAGTGATGTGGAAGTTGGGTGGAAGATTAGAGGGTCAGGTGGGATGAAAGATCATTAGCTTGATTTTGTTGGGGTAAGTATGAGCTATGATTTGGTTAACCATGATTCGGCTTCAGTAAAGGATTTTTAAATTATATCCTGAAGTTGTTGTATATTAGTGGCTGCACATACAAGTGTATCATCTGTGTACTGGATTATTGTGGATAGGGGAGATGCAGTGTGGAGGTCATTAGTAAATATATTAAAAAGAAGGGGTCCAAGAATGGATCCCTGTGGGACTCCAAGTGTGACTGGAAGTAGGGGGGATAGTTCCTGGATACACTTAACTGCTTGTTGATGTCCAGTTAAGTAACTTTAGGACCATGTTAGAGCTGAGGGACTAAGGTTAAGGTCGGCGAGGACATTATGTAGTTTGTGATGAGAAACTGTATCAAAGGCTTTCGACATTTCCAGGAAGACCGATGATACTAGTTTGCCTTAATTTCTAAACTGGTTGACAGTGTTGATAAAGCTAAGAAAGGCAGTTGTGGTACTGTGGTGAGGTCTAAAGCTATGTTGTGTTTTAGCTATTGGATTATTGGTAATGAGGTACTGTAGAATTTGTGAATGGATACAACTTTCAAGTAATTTAAAAAGAGGAGAGAGTATAGCGATGGGTCTGTAATTTGTGAGTTCAGTGGAGGTACCTTTATGTAAGGGAATTATATAAGAAATTTTCCAAATAGCAGGGACAGCTGTGGAATGGTTAATTAATTTGGCTACTGGATAGGAAATGGCTTTGTCTGCTACTTTTAGGAACTCGGTAGGAAGGTTATCAGTTGCTATTATGGTTTTGAGTTTCTTCATTAAATTTTCTATGGTGTTTGTAAGAATAGGCTGGAAAGAAAAAGTATTTTTATTGCTATTGGTTGGAGTTATTGTTGTTGGTACTGGAGATGGGTTAGTTTTGTTTAATGATGGGATACTTTCAGTGAAGTACTTATTAAACTGCTCTATGGTTGTTTCTAGATTTTGTGGTAAATTTGGAGAAGGATTAGTGTTCTGACCTGGATGGAGAATTTTCTTTATAGAACTCCAGAATTTTTGAGGGTAATTTTGATGTTTTCCTTGCAGTTTAGTGTAGTAATTTATTTTATCTTGTTTGATTTAATGTTTGGCCTTGTTCCTGAGTTGTTGACAAGCTATGCAGTCAACTTGAGTTTTGGTAATTAGCCATAATTCCAGGTTTTGTCCCTAAGTTTGAGGAGTTTTTTTTGTTTCTTTTGTTAACCAAGGTGCAAAATTAATTTTAGCATGTGTATATATGCACATGTTGCTATATCAGCAGGTATGTTGTGTGGTCAGTGTCACTGATGCTCTGAATGTCTGCACATATATTACATGGAAACGAATACCATGTATAGGTGAGATAGCACTGTTATTGTACAGCCACTGTTTTTGTGTATGTATATGCTGCTGCATACACATATATGTGCAACATGGGCAGAGTGTTTCTGGATGTGGCTGGGCCAGCCAGGAACACAGTGTGAGCTGTTCTAGTGAGTGCCCTAGTTAGTGTAATACCAACTATTGATCAAATGTGTGTCCTGTTGTGTCATTCTGACTCTGTGGCAATAATGAACATTGTGCTAACCACTGACATAGTAACAGGATCACAGTGGAGTGGTTATCATGGACCTTGCTTTCTTGTAATTGTGCCTATTGAACAGGAAATGTTTTAGGGTATAACACTATAGGATGATATCTTAATTTTCCAGTGGGTAATTCAGTTATGCATACCTCCTGCATCCCACACATGTGCTGGTGTTTTCATCTTTGTGATGTACCTTGCAGACACAGTCTTCCTGGATTTCAATTTCCTCTCAGCGTTTTGTATGTATCCATACATGTATGCATTAAGATTAGGTTATGCATGATGGTCACTGGGTACGACTGATGAATCATTTCCATTATTTGTAAACTGTGCTGCTGTTGAAGGGCAATGCATGAACATTGATGTTTATTGTGTGTACTTATGTACCTGCGGATGATCATGACCCAAAAGTGTTTGTCAAATGGCAGCTGTGAAATATCATCTTCAAACATCTAAGTTTCTTGGGGTAGATCACCCACATCTGCCACTGGTAAGCAGCCATGTCTTGCTGTTAGCATGTTGTGTAGCATGGCATACACAGTAATCATCTGTGCTGCTTTTTCCTGGTATGTATTGCAGTGCACCCCCAGATGTGCCCAAACATGTGAATCTGGATTTCAAGCACACTCAGTGATGTTTTTTGTTGCAGTGTGTGATCAATTATATGCATCCCCTGCATGGTTGGATGGGGCTCTGTATGGTGTCATTAGCCACAGTCACCTGTTGGTTGGAAGAAGATAACACATATGTTGTCATCATGTGTACTGTTGACAGGTTTGGATTCTGTGTACAGCATAGCTGTGTTCTTGTTCTTACCAAGTAGTAGTCCCTCGCATGTTTCACCATTTTAGAGGGAAGCTCTAAGAGACTTTCTCTCCATATAGCAGGGTCATGTACACTCCTGGGGTGTGCCATGATTATATGTGCTATGAAACCATCTGCTGGGCACACTGCCTGGCTATTAAGCAATGGCACCCCTTTCTATTTATGTAAGTTTCAGCTTCAGGTACTGCAGGGGTCTTGTTGGGAATTGGATGCATTCCATTACCCTGAGTACATGGAGGAAGTTGGCAATTTCACAGAAATAGTGTATGACATTCCTGCACTGTATGACTGTGGCAGTAAAGTGGATGTACTCATCTACTTTCATGCATATTGCTGCCAGGAATTTGAAGGGAATGTGACTGGCAGCTGAGTTTGACACTCCTACTGCATCTCCCATATGCTGGTGAAATATTCCTGATGCCAGTATATCTAGGCTCAGGCAAACTTTGGTTTTATCAGGTATGTTATCTCGCAAGGGATGTGCATACATGTATGAGGCAAATGTGTTACACACAGCCTGCACCTGTTGTCTGTCTAATTGGTACCTGTCAATTTTTTCTTGATCAAAATGTTGGCTTAGATGTAGCCTGCTTTAGCATCTATCTGGCTGTCTTATAGGAAGCATTGCCAGATCTTTTGCTATAGCTATCAGTACCACATTTTTTTTTGGTACTGATGCAGATTCTACAGGATTCCTTAAATATCTTTCTCTCATGGTAATAAATATAGCCTCCACCGAATGCTTTCATAAAGTTGTCACTAAAGCATTTTGTCACATATATGTTGTGTTGGGTGTGCTCGCTGTCCTTTGGAATCTAGTGGGTGTAAGCAGATTCTGTAATTATCTTATGCTGAATAGACAATTCCTATCTTGTGGATTACTTAAGCATACTTTATGAAATCATGTCCAGTATCCATGCGCCAAAGTCTTCCTTCAGCATGCTAAGCTGTCCACAACTTTCTTTTGGAATCTGTCCCAATGTCAGGCTGGTAAAATTTGTTGCCATACTAGTCGTGCCACCACACTATTCTGAACGAATATCTATCCTTCAGGCATAAATTATTGTTAAGTACACATACCATAGTTTTACTTAAAAATCTAATCTCTCTTACTGAATACTCTGTGTTAACAATGCATTAGAGATCCATTCATCCACCACTTCTTGAGATATGACCATGTATAGTGATAACACAAAATATCAACAGTAAAGAAGTTATACTAAGGAAGGGTTTATGCCCTTTTCCCATGGTTGTATAACCTTGGAGTTGGTATATATAATTGGAGGGGGTGCAGCATTGATTTTGGATGTGGATATTTTTTCAATATATTGTATCTTGTATTTAAATATTTTTAAGTTTAGATTTTTTGCCAATATTTTTTGTTTAAATATTCCTGAGTTTAGATATTTTAAATAGATTCATAAATGTAAATAAATATCTATCTATCTATCTATCTATCTATCTATCTATCTATCTATCTATCTATCTAGCTGTCTATAGGGACTGTATATAATGGGGAACAGAACGTCTTTGAATTCCCCTTTGATTGACATTTCTTTAAGTCAGCCAGGTTGTTTAATCATGTTATTATGTGTTCAAGTAGTGATTGCTGAGAAATTCATCTTGACAGAAAAGGTTGAGAGGTGAATTTTGACATCCATTTCTAGAACACATAATAACCTGCCATAATCAAACAATCAATCATAATTATTTGCACTTCATGGAGCTTTACCTGCTCCATCTATTATCAGTCAAAAAAAGTGTAAGAACACAAAGTATTTTACTGCCTTTTGAAGCCAGAATAACAATTCAATGTGTTCTCAAACAGACAGCAAAGTACTCCTCTGTGGAATTAATGATTCTAAAAGCTGATACCTTGTCAGTTAGAGTGAAATTCTTACAGCTTTTAAAATATGTTTTAGCTTCTGCCACTGTTTCCTAGACGGCAGTCTCTGCTGTCCATACCTAGTGTGAAACCCAATCTTAATAGCACTTAAATGTCCTTAACAAACTTTTGTTAAACACCTCTAAGTTCAGTTAAGATTGGATCTCATACTAGTGCAGCACTTAACAAGTCTATTTTTTCCCGCTTTTGGAGTATGATCACAGTAATCTGTGCACTACGTGTCTATTAGCAGATGCACATAATTTAACATGATTAGCAATGTCAGAATGTCAGAATGACTCATACCTCTCCATGATTATATATGGTGTAGCATGGCAAACAGTGTCATAGGAATACAACAATCCCATGCTTAAAGATAAATGGGACAGAGCTGTACAAATAACATACCATATGGCCTACACAGTAGATGTCTGACAGCATTCAAACATTAAACAAACTTTGCTCTCACAATGCAATCATAGCTGCAGGTTTGGACATTTATAAAACACCTCTGAGAGTGATTCATTTTCTGATCTAGTGTGTTCATTATCTACTTAACCATGGTGATGCAAACTAGTGATGCCTGCCATATATGTTCTGGCTTTACGTGTGTTACTGTGCATATCACTATATCTGAGTGTCATAATTACAATGATGGATGCTACTGATATTACACTTGGCACAGCATAACTGTAGTGAATATATAAATGAACTCAGTTTTCTGCATAAGTGACAACATATCTATAAGCAAACTTGATATTGCATGCAGTGAGCTGTGGCCATACAACAGTATCAATCATTAGCATACCTCATGAACCATATATCTCTTTGTTAACAAGCATTATAATGATATAAATAGACTTTACTGCTGTAAAACTGTGGCTATCAATGCACATTTGTGATAGTTGCAGAATATACTATAAAAACACTAGTATACTGAACTGTGTCATGTATGTGCAGAGAATTTGTGGCCTACTGCCTATGTCAGCCTAACACCAAAACTGTCCATCTTCTTGGCAGGTATGCAGATCATCTAGCACAGTACAACTTTGCCAACATACTTCATTGCTATCTTACAAATGATTATCCTTCCACTGACTGTAATGCTACTATCTAAAACCAGATCTATGTCTATTATATTGCATCAATATACTGCATAAACAGCTATGTAACAATTTTACAGTAAATTAAATCATATGTGCATGATGCTTGAGATCCTCAGTGATATTCATATATCAGTCATTGGAAAGACTCTGGCAAGGCCCCACATCCTTACTTCATGTCAAGTGCAGGATCTCTGAATAGGCCCAGTTGGGTACTTAGATTTGATTCAGTCATCCTGCAGTCCCTTTCACTCAATTCATCTTTCAATGTGAATTACTCAAATTATCAGTGTTTAAATTTCATAGCTTTGGATCAGAGGACAGCCTCAGCACAAACATGCATGCATACATATGTACATACATGCAGACACACACACACACACACACACACACACACACACACACACACACACACACACACACACACAAACATGTCATGTGCATTCACTTGACGAACAAACCTGCAAACTCGTGAACATTATTTGATGTCTACCATAGTGCACTGCATAACTTCGGGTTTTGCATGCTAATGTGATTCTTTAATATTTCATGTTTATGAGTCGCATTAATACTGATTAGTGTAGTACATAGTTAAATGGAGTTCTATGGCTAATAGCCCCTTGACAAACTTTTTTACAGACAGAAGACAGTGTGCCACTACTGCTTTGGAGAGTACTTTCACTTTTGGTAAGTTTTAAATATCTATGCTTATCCACTGATAATCAGTGAAGGTTTGTATATTTTTCTTAGTGATATGGTGGCATATCTATGTAAATACTGTCCACATAAATGTAGTATCTTGAATCTGCATAGCTGCTGTTAATGGATGTCCACGATTACCTATGTGATTGCTGTCTGCAAATGCATGTGATATTTTCAAAATACAATTCTCCAGTTACAGAACTCATTAATTAGTAGATCCTTTGTATAAGCATGTAAGAATGCTTGACTGTCCATGGACATCTACAAAGTGTCCATATATGTGTGTACTAATATTCTCATACATACCCCTGTGTACATTACATATGTTCACATATGCATGGCTTAAGGTTTTCTATCATTGTGTGTATATACAGTATGCATGCATTTGTGGATCCCTTTTACAGGCATGCAGGAATATTTGACTGTCCTTGGACATCTACAAAGTGTCTGTAAATGTATGTGTGATGCCCATGCACTGGCCCAGTAATCAAGGAGCCTCAATCCTCACCACTAACACTAGTGAGGGGCATCCACATTGGGAAGGATAACAAATACACACAGAGTAATGTACAATTTCCCTTAAGACCACACACAGTCAGTCTGGGGCTGGTTTCGCCCTTTCTCTCCAGATCCCCAATAAGACTCCCCACTGGCACAACTATAAGGTACACATCTCAGCCTAGTGGTCAAGCTAAAACTTCCAGCACCCACTCTGTCCAACAAGTGCTTTGTGTCCCTGCCCAAGTAGCTGACACACACACACACACACACACACACACACACACACACACACACACACACACACACACACACACACTCTCTCTCTCTTTAAGATATGAGTTATATACAAAGACACATACACTCCTGGGGAAGACTGGCACAGGTTCTCCAGCTATGCCCCTTCCAGCCAGTCTATAAGGTAGTACCAGCTGCCACCAGCCACTAATATCAGCTACTAAAGAGGCCCTTGCCAAAGGGTGTCCAATTATTAATGTGCAATATTATTATCCAAATAGTAAGTGTGACTGAGCAGCAAGACTACTGGAGTGGCTTTGTACAGTATCACTATATACATGCAATGTACTCTAGAGCTTAAATTATCTCTATACAAAACAGCCACAGTTGAAAGGTTTAAAAATATTTCATAATAATAATAATAATAATAATCCAACCTCCTTCCCAACAACCTCGGAGTTCCCCAGTGATCCATTCTGGGTCCTCTTTTGCTCTCCATTTTCATTAATGACATACATACAGCCATCCCAAAAGCTAATTGTATTAAATACGCAGATGACTCGACTTTGATATGCTCTGCCACCTCCCAACCAGTATTGCAGACCCTAACCCAAGATACATTTAACATAGTTAAAAACTGGCTTTCTGAATGATGTCTGCTCTTAAACCCAAACAAAACAAAGCTGCTACTCTTCTCTCCCACTATAAGGTCCTCTGTACTACCCTTCTCCATTAATTCTAATAATGGTACCACAATCTCTCCTGATGACTGCACAAAACCTCTAGGTGTTTTGGTTGATAACAATCTTAAATTTGATAAGCATTTCAACCAAGCTATCAAAACCATTAACAAAAAACTTGGAACTGTATATAGAATTAGACCATTTCTTACCCCACCTGCTAGAATTGCTTTAGCCCACTCTCACTTACCCTCTACCCTTTTCTATGCCCCCCTAAACTTACCAACTTAAACAAAAGTTCATAGGTTCATAGGTAGGTACTAGGCTATTGGCCCTAGGGCCCATACAAGCCTAGCCAAAAAATGTACCCTGGCTTTTGCCACCCAAGAAAATTATTTTCCTGTGCCCCTGTCGAGCAGAGCCACAGAAGTGATCCCCGGGGTGAATTTCCCATTTCCCATCCAATCATCAAGATTTTTCTTGAAGAGTGCTAATGAGAAGCTCTGTTTGACATAGATAGGTAGTCTGTTCCAGAGTATGGGAAGTCTCTGGGACAGGAATCTATCCCTCCAGCATGTTCTGTTTATTGTGGTGACAAGATTAAGGTCCCTAGAGCGTGTAGCTCAGAGGGATTGGGATTTCTTTAAGTGGAGCATGTCCAACAGCTCTGGGTTTGACATAGCTTTGTATGTTAGGCAGAGATCGCCCCTGAATAGGTGATATGTGATGGAGTAAAGCTGTAGCTTTTTGAGACGGTCTGCATAGGGCATCTGTTTGAGGCCAGTAATCGTCTTTGTGAGGTATTTCTGTGGTCTTTCCAGTTGTTGTAGATGTCTTGTGAGGTACATACCAAAAGGGGCGTTGTACTCTATAATGGGTCTAACGAGTGATGAGTAGAGGGGAGCAATGACCTCTTTTTTTCTGGATGAGAATCCTTTTGTGATGAGATGAGCCACGTAGAAGGATTTCCTGACCACTGTGGTGATGTGATTATCAAAGGAGAGACTACTGTCCACCTGTGTCCCAAGGTCTCATCACATTTCTGGCATTAAGTAGACTACCAGCTATGTGGTAATTCATGGGTACAGTGTTTTTACCAAAGGGGATGACAATACACTTTTTGGCATTGAGCTTCAGGCCAAGGCTTTGACATCAGGTATCTGTCTCAGTGAGGCCCTTTTGTAGTTTGTCCACATCGTTAGGAGTTTCAATTATGGCTCCTAGTTTGCAGTCATCTGCAAACTTTGTTAGCCAAAGACCTCCTGTGTTGGCCTGCACTTCAGAGAAGTAGATAACAAACAGGAGAGGACCCAGGAATGAACCCTGTGGTACTCCACTTGTCACTGGTCTGATGTCAGATTTGGAGTCCGCTACTTTCACAGTGTGGGTTCTTTCCATGAGCCAGTTGGCAACCCATCTTGTGACATAGGGATTTATACCTAGTTTAGTGAGCTCATCTATAATTCCAGAGTGGGGGATGGTGTCGAAAGCCTTGGCGAGATCTAGATAAGCTGTGTGAACCATTTTACCCTCATCTATGGCTTTGGTGATTGCTTCAAAGAAGTCAATCAGGTTTAGGAGACATGATCTGCTTTTTACAAATCCAAACTGAGTAGAGTCCAAAGTTTGGAGCTTACTAATGTCTTTGTTTATGAGTTCCATGATGATACGTTCCATGGCCTTGCAGACCAGGCTTGTCAGGCTAATGGGGTGGTAGTTCCCGGGGTCCATCGTGGCTCCCCCTTTGTGGAGTGGGATAACTGTTGTGGTGCACCATTCAGTGGGTACAAAGCCTGAGGTGAGGCTATGATTGAACATGGTGCTTAGGTAGGGTGCCAGTTCATTCTGTAGTTCATGTAGAATGCAGCCTGGGATATTGTCAGGTCCCATGGATGCTGTGTTCTTGGCTTTGGAGAGTGTGTTTTCTACCTGTGCAGCCGTGATTATAGGAACTTTGCATTCTTCCGGTATAGAGATGGGCCCTCTAGGGGGTTAGAGGGGGGTAAAGTTAGCACTGAACCTATCTGCTAGGATGTTGGCAATATCAGTTGGTTCTGTATATTTAGTGCCATTATGCTGTAACTCAGAGCAGATCTGAGTGTTCCCATTTAGATTCTTGACATAGCTATAGAATGCTTTGTGGTTGTCTTTCGAGTCAGTGGCAATTTTGTTTTCGTAACTAGCTTTGGAGGATTTTATGAAGGATCTCAACTTCTTACTGAGGTTGACCAGGGAGTTCCTCCAGTCATGGGATTTTACTCTTTTTTGCAACAGTTTCTTTCTTCTGTTGTAGAGTTTGTTTATGGCAGAGGGCCACCAGATTGGCTTCCTTTTTTTGGAGGATAACATCTTGGTTCTATTAGGGATAGCATGATCCATGCACTCGTGTAAGTGCTTATAAAGTGCATTTGTGTAGGATTCGGCAGTCATACATCTATTGTCCATCTGCATGGGTGTCATGAAGTTTGCCACTTCTGTCTTAAGAAGTGTGAAGTTGGCTTTTGAGAAGTTTTCTACAATGGTTTCCCTAATTGGGGCTGGGGGTGGGATGTGGATGTTTAGGCTGATAAGCTTGTGGTCGGATCTGACCAACGAGGAATTGACCTCTGGTGTGGAACACCGGTTTCCCATGTTGGTAATGACCAGGTCTAGGATATTGCTGCCCCTGGTGGAGGTGTGAATAAGTTGATCCAAGGCGTTGGAATTTATGAATTCTAGAAAACTTTGAGCAAAAGGGTTGGTACATGAGTAGTTTTCCAAGTTAATGGTGGGGTAGTTGAAATCGCCCATAATTAGGGTGTTGGGTTGTACCCTAATACTTTCCAGTGTATCAAGAAATGAGGAGTGTGAATCCTGGAGCATGGTGGGGGGTCTGTAGCAAGCTACAATTTGGATTGCGGTCTTGCCCAGAGTTAGTTGCACTTGGATAATCTCGGATGCATTATGCTGTGCAACTAGCATGGAGGTGTGGATATCCTTAATGAATATGGACACGCCTCTGCCTTTAGTGCTTCTTTCTGGGTTAGGTGGCCGAAAGGTGTGGTATGAATTGAAGCCTGGTAATGCAGGGGTGCTCTCTGGAGCTTTGAACCAGGTCGCTGTCACTGCACAGATGTCAATGTTCTCCATTTTAAGGAGTGCCTCGAGTGAGTGCATTTTGAGGTTTAGACTTCTAGCATTGAGTAGCATTACCCTCAGATTTTGCTTGCTTGTACCTGTTACGGTGGTGAATTTGTCATTTGAACCTTGCCTAAAAAAGGCACTATAGGGGTGGCAAGAGTCTTAGCCAGTATCCGGAATCCTAAGGGCGACAGGTGCAGGCCATCTCTGGCAAAGTGACCTTAATAAACTCTCTTCCTGCTATAACCACATAGATAGATTTGCTACTGGTATGCCTTATAGAACACATCATTGTAAAAACCTAAACTATCTTGGTTGGTTAGAGCTACCCAGCCTAATAAAGTACAACCAACAAATAATTGCTCATAAAGTATTTAACCAACCAGATAATACACCTGCTCTTAAAATATTATCTACCCCCACTGTAACCTTAGACCACTTCACTCATCTAATAGATTGGTAGTCCAAACTGTTAAATCCAAAAACTTTGCCGGAGACTCTCTTTTTGCCAATTCTGTTGGTAAAACTTGGAACTCACTGCCTGCTGACATCACTCTAACGACCTCCCTCACACAATTTAAGAAAAGTCTCAAGCAGTATTTTAAATCACATTGGCTATGTTCCTGCACTAATCCTGATAAATTTTGGAAAAACTGACTAATTTTGGAAATACTTGTGTACTAATACTATTGTCTTAAGTGTGCTACACCATAAATTTGTTAGAATGTATAACTCAAATGTCAGCTGAGTCTGTAAACTATGCTAAATGTGCATTTTTGTCATATGTCTGCTGTTGTTTTTATCTTTGGAGATTTTCTCCCCGGGCCTCCACTGAAAATGGACATGTATCCAGTCAGACTATCCCGGTTAACAAATGTAAACTAAATAAATAATAAACACAAGACAATACTTCTTACTACACAGTGCTAGTCAAGAGTTCAGAGATCACAGGAAAATGCTTAAAATAACACAGTAGAATAGTTCTGACATCAATACAGAAAAACAGCTTGAATAGAATTACTATTTTCTAACTATATCTAAGAGCAATCACAGTTCTAAATAAACCTACATACAGAACAAAGCAGAGTACTGGTGAGTTGTCAACTTTAGACAAAATCCAAAGTGCTTTCTCTCTATCTCTGAGAAAGTTCTTTAAATTGATAATACATCCTGCTGACTCATTTTAGATTACATCATTCTTAACAATTCTCTGGTTTCCCAGACTAATAGAAACTCAACATTTACATTTCTTAGTAAGCTTGCACCTGGTCAGGAAACCACAGCAATTAAAGACATTATATATGTAAAAATCTAGCAATTAGCTCTTGTCTCAAAACAATAGACATAATCTGCTGGTTCAGACACCATGGCTCTAAGCCCTGAGATCAAACAGTCATAAAATGCTTGACTTATCAGCTTTCTTACAGCAGAATCCACTGTTGTTACATTTTTGCAGTTCAACATCCAATGCAGTCTTCTCACGTTTAGGAGAACAAGCCTATAGCTTTTATTAATATTTGCAAAGACATAGAATTATCTACAAAATTCTATCTAGCTAAGCTGGCAGCCTTCACTTATCTTCACAGTATACATCAATGCTTTTTATATGACTCCCTACCTAAAAAACCCATGCATATGCCTCTAAATGATATACCCACGTCATGATGCTTTCATGTCTGTTGACATTCAGGTAGTATTTATGATATGAGTTGTACTTGTAGATGTAGTGCTGTGTCATTACATTTCATGTACATAATAGTATGTGTCCATGTCAGTGCTAAGACCCTTATGGCAGTGGCTTATTTGTTCACCATACAGATGACATTCTGACAACATGCATGGTAACAGTTCCATACTAACATTACTTACTAGCCCTCTTATGTGTATGTGTGTGAAATGTTCCACTGTGTGAAACTGCACATGTATCACTTATACAGAGGGCTTGATATTCCATGGGGACATGATGTTGTAGCATATATGTGACAAGTACATACAATGTCCTCTCACCAAATAACTGCATGCCTTGTTAGTGTTCAATACTGTGAGATACACAGCTGTCAACATACTTATGCAGCACTTACAAATATCTGTATTTTGCTCTACAACTGCTGTAATAGACACATGATCACACCATTGTACATATTTTACCAGATGCACCCATTGAACAAGTTGTCTTTGTCAACATTGTCCATAACATTTCTGTTTTGCAGATGTCAGGCCCTTAGCACAGGGAGGACAATTTCTCGTTGAGGAAAAGGAAGTCCTTCTGGAGAGTCTGTGGGAGCATAGCCATGTGTTGTTCAGCACAGAAGGAAAATGTCATGTGGGAGTACCATACTTTGGAGGACATTGCTAGTATAGTAAATGCAGTGGGTGGCCATGGCAGGGTTATGAATTCTTGCAGGCCAAGATGCCTTGTTATGACTCACCATGCCACAAGACACATGCTTCCTACAGACAATACTGGGATGCCATTGACAGTGGTCTTGCACAACCATCTCCATCAGACTCTGAAAAGTTTCTGACCTCTCTGCATTATTTATTTATTTTATTTTTATTTTATTTTACATTTGTTGACCGGGCTAGTCCACCTGGATATATGTCCATTTTCAGCAGAGGCCCGGGGAGAAAAGCTCATCGAAAACGCAGTAAATTTTACATACAAAAAACAATATTTCACAGGTACAGGTACAATACAAGATTAAGCTATTTTATACATGATAGATTTTACAGATGTGAGTAGATTAATATATAAGCAAATGTGTTCACTTCAAAACATGTTTGATTGCAGAATCATATGACATGTAACATTTGTTAAGATAGGTAGGTAGTGTTAATGGCATTTTAGGGATATTGATAGAGATTTTAATAAAATATAAGGCCTGTTATCTTTATGGTTTTCCATAGGTGTTAAATAAAATCAAGAATTCAATACACAGGGGGTTCAGATTCAAAAGTTTACTAGTGTACACCAGGAGGCAAAAAACGTACAAGTACAGAATTTTGTCTAACATGAAACAGGAAGCACACAATTTTATATAGGTTTAACATTCAAGCTGTGCCCACCTTACTGATGTGGTATGTCACAGGGCATCTACATCACTTTAGCTTATAGTCCTCTATTCATAAAAACTGCTGATGCTGTATATTTTAAAAAAAGTTTTCCTCTGGTAACAATACGGCCTTGCTATCCACCTGGTCAGACATAATGTCTTTCTGTAAAGTTACTTCTTCAAGGTTTCATATCAGTTCGAATACAATAGCAGATTCAGTCTTTTAATACACATCTTTGTTCACTGTTACACTTTCCCAACAGCTGCATGCTATCTCAGTAACACATATACAAGGCCAAATCATCCCAGCAGGAAAGAGCAGAAGATTTCATTATTTCACACATTTAATTTCCTGACCCAGCAGATAATCACTTGTAAAAAGCATAAACACTAAAACTTGCTAAGCTAGCATCTGCCAGGGTCGAAGGTCAGCTTGCTTCAAGCCACACTGCAGTTTCAAAACTACTTACATTTACACACAAATTAATCCTTTCTGTTATATGATTAATAGAATAAAATGCATTATATACTACTTTGCTTTTAAACTAGCATTTCTCATATATTCAAATACACATTTTTCTAACATTTCCCCCCCCTATTAATACTTTTTATTCTATTTTGAAGTATGCATAGTGTCATTTTATCTCCCAACTTCTTCCACTTAGGATTTTCAGCTAGGTGAGTCATTCAATCTATACTTCAGAAAAAATGTCATCTGAGATCAATTTTTCAATCTCAATATCTTGATACAAAGTTTCAGTAACAGATACATCAATAAAATCTTTGATTAATCTTTTCATGCAGGGAATTCCACAGCAAATATATGCTCCTATTAGAAGTATAACCACACAAATGGCAATCAGAATATTCATTAGGATGGAACCCCATCCCCCAAATAGATTCTGGAAAAAGTCCATCAGTGGGTTTGGGCCTGGTTCAGTCATGGCTGATACTTGCTGAATTACCTCTAGGTGATTATTAATTTCATGCCTGTTATCTGGTATATACACACAGCATTCTTCTTTGATAAGTGCGCACGTACCACCTCCCGCCGCTAGGGTGAAGTCAAGAGCCATTTGATTTTGTAGCACAACAGTTCTCATTGCATTCAATTCATCAGTCACTAGTTCTAGGGCAGAAAAAGTTGCATTACTCATTACTTCGAGAAGTTTCGACAACTTCCTCAGCTCCCAGATCGATTTGACTGCTCCATAGGCTGGGAATATTCCTCCCCAGGATATAACACTGTCACTCAAGTCCATATGAGTCAATTTGCTTTTGTCTTTCACAGCATTGTGGTCTTTCCAGCCAGCTTCGATCTTTCCAACTGGATTCACAGGTTTTTCAACTGGACCTTTGGGTTTTCGGGCTGCTTCTCTCACATTTCGTATCTTACCCAAAGGTAATTCTGCAGTATGTCTTATTGCCGGAACCAAATAACCCAAAAAACAACTGCCAGACCAATTCTCAGGTAACCATTTATATGCCTTTTTCCCACAAATAAAATAACAGTTTTCTACTTTAGTACTAATACGCATTAGCATTGCATGAAACATTTTCTGATCTATAACTGACAATTGTTTAACAAAACTGGATTCTTGTGAATGTCATTCATGGTTGTTTTCAATGAGTTCAAATATGAGTCATAATTAGTATTGCAAAAAGTATTGCCATTACTATTCTTAATATAACATCGGTAAGATATGGTTATATTACAATTGCTCCAGCCCACCTGGAGAGTATCATTTTTATAAAAACATACAATTCCTTTTTGTGTGACAGGTAAAAATAAAGCTATTTTGTCCTGTGATTTCACAGTTCCTGTATCGAAGAGTAAATTCTCCCAAGTCTCATTTATCCCCAAAGGGACAGCGGACATTATCAGTCCTCCATATGCTGTTGGTATAGCTGTACAAACCCAGAAATTTGAAATGTTCATAGTCTCTGCATATACACACTTCATGGCTAGGTATGTGTTAAAATTTGGATGCCAGTCTATAGACGTTTCGTCACGCCTTCCCACTTTCACTTGTGTGGTTGTGTGTAGGATAAACCACAACAAGAGGAAAATTGTCACAATTACAGTCAATAAATGTATACTCAACAAAATGATTATGCAACATCTCTGGGTTGATCTAAATTTCTATTCGCTTTGTTTTTGGCCATCTTGGTCTGGTTGTTTATCAGTCACAAAGTTTTTATCAAGTTGAAAGTTCTTTACCAGTTTGCAGTGTGTCAAATGAACCCAGGACGTCCTCTCAGCCACTCTAACTGCAGTAGGCATTGCCAACAGAACCTGGTACAGTCCTTCCCACTTTGGACTCGCCCAATTCTTCCTTTTCACCACTTTCAGCCAAACCCACGACCCTGGGGACAAGACTGCTTCTACCGGTCTGGTCTGTTCCTTATCTGAAAAAGAGTTAAACTGCAAAACAGATTTATTTGTTAACAGTTTCCTCATATAACTAGCTAATGAACTATCAGCATCTTGCTCTGCAGGCATGAGAGCTTTCCACTGAGGCACATAATATGCTCTCCCAAAAACCATTTCAAAGGGAGTCAAACCCTTTACATTTGGAACCGTTCTCATACTCAGCAGTGCCAAAGGCAGACAGTGTATCCAATTCTTTTGTGTTTCCTCAACTAGCTTCCTAAGTTTATTTTTGAGGGTACCATTGTACCTTTCCACCAGTCCTGCTGACTGTGGGTGGTAAGCACAATGGTTCTTTAAGGAGATACCAAAAAATCTCCCAAGTTGCTGAATTGTCTGGTTCACGAAATGTGTGCCGTTGTCACTATAAATCCTTTCCAGAATGCCAAATCTAGGGATTACTTCTTTTATCAGGGCTTTTGCCACTGTTGCTGCATCCGGGTTTTTGGTTGGAAAAGCTTCTACCCATTTGGAAAACATCTACAATAACTAAACAGTATTTCTTCCCTTCACACTTACTCAATTCTATGAAATCCATACAAATAGTATGGAATGGATATGGTGATATAAGAAAACTTCCTTGCTTGGTTTTAAATGCCCCTTGTGCATGGTGCTTGTTACCAGTATAACAAGCTGCACAGAATTTTTGTGTGTAATTTGTGAATCCGTATGTTTGGAATATTCGGTTTACTAACTGTACCACCCCCCCCCCCCCCCGTTGAGACATGGCACTGCCCATGGCTCAACAAAGCTGCATATCTAAATAAATTAGACGGCAATATCGGTTTTCTCTCTTTGGAAATGTACAGTCCATTCTCAAGAATTGCACCTCGTTTTACCCATTTTTGTTTTTCTGCTTTTGTAGTAAGCATCTGCATTGTTTTTAACATGTCTAAATCTAAAATCTCAGAGGGTTGTAATTCCTCATTCAAAAGTAAAGTTTCTGAGTCTGAGGCTGCTTGCTTTGCAGCTGCATCAGCTCATGCATTGCCTTTCGAAATCTTATCCTGTTGTTTTGTATGAGCTACACATTTACAAATAGCTACTTTGGTAGGTAACTGAATAGATTCTAATAACTCCAAAATAAATTGCGCATGATTAATAGGTTTTCCACTAGATGTTATCATTCCTCTATTTTTTCCATTGTTGCGCAAATACATGTACTGTAGAAAAAGCATACTGACTATCAGTATATATGTTTACACACTTGTTTTTTGCTAAAGTACATGCCCGCGTCAAAGCTATCAATTCTGCTGCTTGTGCAGATAAGTTATGTGGTAAGGATTGGGCTTCTAAAATTTCAGTGTCTGTAACTACTGCATACCCCACCAGACTCTTTACTGTAGGACCCCTTCTGCATGAGCCATCCACGTAATATGTCACCTCGGCATTATCCAAGGGCATATCTGTGAGATCTTGTCTAGGCAAAGCTAACTGTTCAATTTCCTGCAGGCAGCTGTGTGGTGTGCCATCCGCAGGAGTTGGAAGTAATGTTGATGGATTTAATGTCGTACATCATTCAATTGTCATATGAGGTTGGCTCTGCAGTATAGTTATACATGAAAGGTGTCTAGCAGGAGAAAGGTATGCCACTTTTTCTTGCAGTAAAATTATTGCAACTGCATGAGGCACTCTCAATGTGAGAGGATGGAATAACACCACTGAGGCTGAAGCCTGTACTGCCATTGCAGCTGCAACTACTGCTTGTACACAGTGAGGCAAAGATCACGCCACTGGGTCTAACTGTGATGAATAGTAGGCTATGGGGCATTGCTTGTCCCCATGTTGTTGCGTCAATACTGACGTCATATATCCTTGCTTGCAATCCACGGTCTGAAAGAACCGTTTGTGATAATTCAGAAGTCCTAAAACTAATGAAGAAACTATCAACTGCTTCAACCTGCAGAAAGCCGTTTCTGCTTCGGGTGTCCATTGTAAGATATCTTGTGCTGCCATTGGTGTCTTATATATCAAGTCAGTCAGTGGAGCAGATTCCAAAGCATAATTTGGTATCCAGCTCCGACAGAAATTAGTTGTACCTAAGAAAGACATAATTTCCTTCTTGGTTGTTGGTTTGGGTGCTTGCAAAATTGCTGTTTTTCTTTCCTCATCTAATATTCTACCTTCATTGGATATTACATATCCCAAGTATCTAACTTGTTTTCTCCAAAGTTGTAACTTACTTTTGTTTACTTTGTGTCCTTGTGTTGCTAAAAATTTCAATAATGCTACAATATCCTCCCTGCATTGTTGCTGGGTGGGGGCTGCTAGCAAGATGTCATCTACATAAAGTAGAATTTGACTACCTCCCAGTGGGGTAAACCCTGCCAGGTTGCTAGCCATTTCTTGTGCAAATATTGTTGGGCTCTCACAATATCCCTGTGGTAGTCGAGTATATGTATACCTTTTACCCTGAAATGTAAATGCAAACCAATATTGACTATCAGGATGTATAGGTATCGAGAAGAAAGCATTGCTGATATCTACCACAGAGAAATACTTCTGTTGTGGTTCCAAATCATTTAACAAAGTATGTGGGTCTGGCACTGTAGGTGCTATAGGTATTACTGCATTATTTACAGCTTGTAAATCTTGTACCATCCGCCATTCCCCGTTTGCTTTTTTAACAGGAAATAGGGGTGTATTACATGGTGAATCAGGAGATTCTACCAGTACTCCTTCTTTGAGTAATTCTGCTATTATAGGCTTAATTCCTATTTCTGCATCCTTTCTCAAAGGATATTGTCTTTTCTGTGGTCTAAAAGCTGACTTTGGGGTAATTGTAACTGGTCCTGCTGTTCGAATAAGTCCTACATCTGACTTGCCTGTTGACCAAAGAGTTGTTGGAATTTCACATAAGGCCTTTTCTTCTTCTTCTAATAAAAATGCTAATCAGCTGTCCTCACTAGATTGCAAGTGTACAGCTGGATGTGTCTGTGTCAACCAATTCAGTTTTTGTTTTTGTATCCCTTGTTCTGATAGTTCTAAATCAGTCTGTTTCTCCCATCTTGTTACTTTTTCTCCTAAGTCTGCCCATTTTACACTTTTGTTCTTTGTCAAGCTGACATGTGGTAATCGATTTGATCTACATAATGCAAGGAATTCTTGAGGTAATGAACAGATAACTACACTGTTCCCCACAGTATCCCAGTACAAAGTATGCAATACTAGTCTAGCTGCACGATTTCTGAACAATTCTTGCTCATACTCTCTATCAGGTCTTGGTGTAGTACAGTAGTATAGAGTACAGTGTAACAAATGCTGTTGATCAGTGTCAAGGGACGGGGCTTTACTGATGGCTACGTTCATCAGTTCCTCGGTTACTGCCCCTGGACCAGTCGTGACTAGGTCCTGGCTGTACCAGTAAAAAGTTTCACCCTCTGACTGCACTACAAAGGTATCCATTTGTCTCTGTGCCTCCATACCTTGTACAGTTGGAACTACTGCTATGCCAAATATCTGCATAAGGTCCCTGCCCAATAGGTTTACTGGACACTTTGCAGAAACAACAATTTTACTTCTCTGGGTCATACCTGAAACAGGGTCAGTTATTGCTATATCATGGGAAAGTGGTTCCCTGTATAGCTGTCTGTTTGCTGCTTTTACCAGTATATAATCAGGTGATTCGGAATGTTCTGGTAACTTGGAGTGGTGTATCAAAGTCCGTGAAGCTCCTGAGTCACAAAGGAATTTGACTTCCCTTCCCTCCACCAGAAGTGTAACTTCCGTTTTCGTATCTGCTAAGTAGAGCTCTAAGCTCAATAATGCTAAGTCCAAAATTTCACCTTCTTCATCCTCCATATCTACTTGCACTTCCTCTACTCCTTCTATCACATTTACATTTGTTTTCTGTTTATTAACTTTTCCTGATGATTTCTGACTTTCACATGATGTATCTTCACTATCATATAGTCAGTCCTCATCTCCCTTATCTTCTGAAATTACCTTTTTGTTTTGTTTACAATCCCTTGCTAAATGTCCCTTTTTCCCGCACTTGAAGCATTCACCTCTCTTTTTCCTCTCTTCAAAATCTTCTGATCGTTTGTCAGACTGTTTGTTTCCCTGGGCATTCTTCTTGCCCTTTTTACCTGACTGTAATACAAATACTTCAGCTCTGTCTTCAGCAGTGAAGACTTGTGCCTTCTTTTTCTTTTTACTATTAAAATGTCTTTCAGCATGTCTAGCGTATTCAAGTAAGGCTTGTAGCCTCCCTGTTCGATGGTCTATCATATGCTTCGTAATGAAGCTACTAATAGGTGCAATGCAACCTTTCAAAAATGCATTTTTCAATTGTTGTTCATACGGGGAATCATTTGTTTGGTTTTCAGGAACCGACATACCGCTATGATTATTAAAACATTCTAATAATCTAGCATAATACCCATCTATTGTCTCATTTTCCTGTTGTATGCATTGATTAATGCAAGTCCAGTCTGCTCTAGGTTTCCATTTCTCAGAGATTCAGTCTGTAAGACCTTTCACTCTGTTGTCTAACTCTGCGTCACTATGTGGGAGTGGTTTAAGCTCTGCAATACGAGGATTCCAGGTGCCACAAATCATGTGCCAATCTGGACCTATAATTTGTCTTACTACGTTTTCTACTTCTTCCCCATTCAAGTGGTAACTCAACCTCATGCCTTGTAAATCTTCTAAAAATTTCATAAAATTAACTTTCGGATGGGGGGTTCCCTCAGTAGCTTTCTGGATATCTTCCGGTGTCCATGGTCTATATACTAAGAATGTTGGGTTTTGCCCTTCCTGTCCTGCCTGAGGATTTGGAACTTCTATAAGTGGGCATATTTCTCCCTCACTCTCATCCTGTAGGTTTTTCTCTATTTGATATGATTCTGTGTCCCTATGTGTTTTACGTGTTCAGGACCTAGTTTCAATAGGATTTCTAACAAATGGTTGTGGTCTTGCTGAAACTTCAGGATAACGCGGAGGCGGACCAGCCTGTCCACTCGCTTCATATCCTGAAAAGGGTAAGGGTGGGGGCAAGGGAGGAGGAGAAGGAGCTGTTGCTATTACCAAGTTATTATCTTCTTTGTCTAAAAATAATGTTTTTGAATTTTTCAGCTTCTGTTCTCTACGATTTGCTTCCTCAATCCACCTGTGTGCCTGAGGAATGCCTAATTGTCATTGCTTTTTTGCCTGACCTCCCGCATCAGATTTAAGCTGTTTAAGGAGTTTAACTAGTGAAGTTTTATCTAGTTTACCATCAAATTCATATTTGTTAACCCATTTCATATAATACCTAACGTTATCAGAACGTTGTGATTGCATGTATTTTGCGTCTTCGGTTAGGGGCGGATCTCGCGATGTTTTAGTGCACTGATTTCCCATGGCAAAGAAAATGTCACGTAACCCTTTTTTTTTTTTTTTTATCATGTGATATCAAATTCTCAATTCCTGTTCACAGTTTATCTATAATAACTGCCTACCTTATTCTGTTACCCTGATCTATGACCAAATATACAGTACTTCCTTTTGTCCCTGATCTGCAAAACAAATCTTGACAACAATATACTGTAACCTAGTCCCTGATCTAAAACAGAAAAAAGGCAAATTCTTCCTACCTGAGCCTCCGGTATTGAATCGTCCAATATCCGCTCTTTGGCCACAGATCAGAAAGTGGCCAGCCTCTTTAAACGACAATTCAGTCGGAGGTCTTTTCACCCAAGAAGAACAGTTTCGGTACCTTCTCCTGCGCAGTATTCAACCACTGGTAGACTCTGATCGGAAGCTGTCCGAGGGAATTCCGGCTAAGAAGGACCAAACTGTTAAATAAAATCAAGAATTCAATACACAGGAGGTTCAGATTCAAAAGTTTACTAGTGTACACCAGGAGGCAAAAAACGTACAAGTACAGAATTTTGTCTAACATGAAACAGGAAGCACACAATTTTATATAGGTTTAACATTCAAGCTGTGCCCACCTTACTGATGTGGTATGTCACAGGGCATCTACATCACTTTAGATTACAGTCCTCTATTCATAAAAACTGCTGATGCTGTATATTTTAAAAAGTTTTCCTCTGGTAACAATACGGCCTTCCTATCCACCTGGTCAGACATAATGTCTTTCTGTAAAGTTACTTCTTCAAGGTTTCATATCAGTTTGAATACAATAACAGATTCAGTCTTTTAATACACATCTTTGTTCACTGTTACACTTTCCCACCAGCTGTATGCTATCTCAGTAACACATATACAAGGCCAAATCATCCCAGCAGGAAAGAGCAGAAGATTTCATTATTTCACACATTTAATTTCCTGACCCAGCAGATAATCACTTGTAAAAAGCATAAACACTAAAACTTCCTAAGCTAGCATCTGCCAGGGTTGAAGGTCAGCTTGCTTCAAGCCACACTGCAGTTTCAAAACTACTTACATTTACACACAAATTAATCCTTTCTGTTATATGATTAATAGAATAAAATGCATTATATACTACTTTGCTTTTAAACTAGCATTTCTCATATATTCAAATACACATTTTTCTAACAATAGGCAATTAGTATATACAGTTAATAAGACAGGTGTCTTTGTAAAAAATAACATGAGTAGTTAGTCTGGGTTCACACAGGGGCATAACCAATGGGATTTAAGGTAGGTTTTCAGCCTGCTTTTAAATTATGTTAGTGAAGGAAGGGAGGTCAGGTCACTGGGGAGAGAGTTCCAGGTTTTACCCACGGTATTATAGAACAAAGAGTCACCAGCCTTATTGTAGGTTTTGCCTATTTGTACTAATATTTTATTAGATGAGTGTAGGATCTTAAGGTTGTTGTAGGGGGTGATAAGGTTGGTAAGAATTGGAGTGTTAGTAGGCTGATACAGGATTTTGTAGGCAACTGTTAATTGTTCAAATAGAAGTAAATTTGGCAACTCTAGCCATCCTAGTTGTTCATAATTAGTACAGTGATGGGTTCTGAATATAGAGCCTGTTGCAAATCTAGCAATATTGTTGTAGGAGGCAGCCAGTTTGTTCAAGTTGTTTTTTGAGAGGTTAGTATATATAGGAGAGGCGTAGAGGAGGGTGGAGATTCAGTGGGTCTTGGCAATAGTAGACCTTGCTAGTGGGGTAAGAAAGGATTTGATTCTATAGAGGGAGCCTAGTTTTTTGTTGACTGTTTTTATGGTACTGTTAATGTGAGTATCAAAGTTAAGGTTATTGTCAATTAGTACCCCTAGGAGTTTTGTGGTAGAGTCAGGGGGTATGATGGTTCCATTGTTTGATGTAACAGTAAAGTATAGTGGTGTGGCCCTATGGGTGGGAGTAAAAAGTAGGAGTTTGTTTTTTTGGGGTGGGTTCAAGATGAGGCAATGGTGTAGTAACCATTCCTCTACTGTGTTAAACACTTTTTGGGTGAGGGCCTGAAGGTCTGATGGAGTCAGGGCTGAGCATATTAATGTGGAGTCATCTGCATATTGTATTACGGTAGCTTGAGGAATTACAGAATGCAGGTCATTGATAAAAATAGAACATAGAAGAAGTCCAAGTATAGAACCTTGGGGGACTCCGAATGCAATGGGGAGATGGGGAGATAAGTTGTTCTCCCACAGAACTGCCTGTTGCCTATTGTTTAAGTAGGATTGAAACCATTGTATAGCCAGTGCATCTAGAGATAGGTTTTTGAGTATGTTTATGAGAATTTGGTGGTTAACCATATCGAAGGCTTTAGAGAGATCAATAAAGAGGGCTGAGGGTAGAGTGTTGTTATTGCGATTTTTGTTTATACAGTCAGAGAAGGATAAAAGGACAGTAGTAGTGCATTATCTATCAATCAGTGGACAGATGAATTCCTGGGGCATAGGGAAATGAGGTTAGCATCCCCAGGCAGTTAGGTTTACCTGGCTAGTAAGATTTATTGTATATATGGTACGTACATATCATGCATATTGCATGTATTGTGTCTGCTCTGGTGCATGACACATTTTATGATAAAGATGTACCAAGTAATGTGCTAGCACTATCCTATATGCAGCAATGATGTAAATCTGTAGTTGTTATGCTGACATGCATTTCATTTCAGGTCCTTTTTAATGCTGCTGCATCTGCCAAAATCAGTGAATGTAAGTGCACAACTATTTTATTATTATACCAGTATGTATTGTATAAATTTTCACTGTTGTATATCCCTTATCATACATCATTGATGAAACATATTTGAAAACAGTAGCTTGCATTTTCACATTTCTTCCATACCTCTCAACCTCTTAGAGCAAAAAATCTGGACAAAGCAATAAATAAAAGTGGGTCAAAGGCCCAAAATAGGGACAATTTTTAAATATTGCTCTTACAAACTTAGAAAGTTGATAGAATAACAGGCTTTGTGCTAGCATGGATTTTTCTGAAGGATATGAAGTCTGAAACTCAAATGTGTGCATTATTTTCTAACTTCAGTCTTTAATGATTTGCCACAGATTTGCCAGAAAACCCCAATTTTATGAAAAATGGAACAAAAATATGAGGCAAAAAATCTGGACATTCTGCAAAAATCTGGACAGTTGATAGGAAATGTTCTTCTCCTTCTTGCACTGTATCCTTTCCACAGTCTTCCATCACCATCATCATCATCATCATCATTAACCTTCTTTTTCACATTTTCTACATGAGTCAGGGTATCGTGCATCATCATCATCATCATCATCATCATTAACCTTCTTTTTCACATTTTCTACATGAGTCAGGGTGTCATGTCAACTGTCATCATCTCTCTCTATTCAGTGCCACTCTCCTACCTTCTTTGACACTCATGCCTGACTTTCACACTTGCTAAGTTTTTTTTTAATATGTAGATTTATTTAATGATAATCAGGGCGGGGCTACTCTCACTTAATCTATCCACCTCTTTGCTGGACACCCTTGTTTCTTCTTGCCTTCTTCCTGTCTGTCTCAAACTGTCTTCACTTGATTGTGTGCTGCTTTTCTGCCCATGTTCCCAAACCACTGTAGTCTGTTCTCTTATCTTTTCTGCAATTGGAGCTACTTTGGCTTCTGCTCTTATGTCCTCATTTCTTCATCTGTCCCACAGTGTGCATCCTATCACCCTTCTCAGTCACTTCATCTCCATCACCTCTAACTTCCTCAACTGCTCTGCCTTTACTGCCCAATTTTCTGCACCATACAGTAGTACTGTTCACACCACAATTTTTTTCAGCTTCTTTAGTATTCTTCTGTCATATATACTACACCTGACACTCTGCGCTAGTTGGCTGCAGACCCTCTGATTCTAGCTTTGACCCTTTCATTCAGACTTCCCTTCTCCTTAAACTCCCCTCTCAAATACTTGAAGTTGTTAGGTGTTCCAGTGTCTTCCATTCTATCTCAATTCTCATCTTCTTCCAATTTCCCCATTTGCTCCCATTACAACTGTCTTATCTGCATTCAGTTTCATCCCATGTGCCTTCAGATTTGCATTCCATCCCCTATCCTTTCCTGAAGTTCTGGGTCAGAGTCTGCCTGTAATGCCACATCATCTGCATTGAAAATAGGTCTAAGGACTTGAAAGTTTTGCTGTGGAATTTCTGTGGAATTTTACTACTTGATTTTACACTTTTTACTGCTTATACTATTCATTAAAACTTTTAAATGGATGGAGCTCTCCTGCTTTGTTTTTTTTGACATCGCCTGCATTCAGCAACTTTGTTTATCTGTCCCCTCCAACCCATTTGCTAATGTAGTCCATCACCAATATAAACAGTGGTATGCTCAGAGATGAACCCTGATGCATTCCCACTGCCACTGGGAACCCTCTGTAAGACTGAACACTGTCCATACTTGACTCATTGGGTCCTTGTACATAACTTGCACTAATTCTACCAGTGTTTCTGGGACTTCAAACCACTGCAGGACTGCCCAAATCAAGTATCGTGGGACATTGTCATATGCTTTCTCCAAGTCTAGGAATGGTAAGTTGGATACTTTCTTCATATCTAGATCCTTCTCAACTATCTGTCTCACTGCAAACATAGGGTCAGTTACATTGCATCCTTATCTGAATCCAAACTGCTCATCTCCCATCTCACCTTCAACTACTGTGTGCATTCGTTTATCACCCTCTCCAGAATTTTCATGCAATGTGACAGGAGTCTGACACCTCTGTACTGTCGGCAGTTATCCTCGTTGTTCTTCAACACTGGCACTAATATTCCCCAGTCATCTGGAATGCGCCTATCTAGCCACATTGCTATGAGTATCCTCAAGACCTGTTTCTGCCCTATCTCACTCAACATCTTTATCAAATCTGCTGTGACCTCATCTGAGCCTGCTGCTTTCCCTGACATCATTTTCCTTAGTGCTTTTTCTTACTTGTTGTGGGCTCCTCATCTTTTCTCATTGTAGGTTGTGTCTGTGGCAGTACAGTTTCTCTGTGGTTTTCTTCATTCAGAAACTGCTGGAAGTACTCTTTCCATCTGCCTTTGATTTCCTGTGGAGTGGTGAGCAGGCTGTTTCTGGCATCCCTTATCAAGGGTGTTTAACTATCATCATTATTTTTTTGTCTTGGCTTTGCAACCAATAGATATTCTTTGTGCCATTTACTGAGTCACTTTCCAGAAGCTTTAGAGTGCCTCTGATGACTTGTTCTTTCCTATTGCAACTTCTCTCTTAGCCTCTTTGTTAATCAACCAGTATTCCTTGCTAGCCTGGTCCATCTTTTCTATCTCCCACTTTTTTGTGGCCTTCCACTAACCTTAAAACAGGGAATGATGTAGTAGACATACAAGACAGAGCCCTTGATACACAATGCATTTTGTTTGGGGAATATGTTCCCATCCCTACATTGGATGTCATAGCCAGTCAGCATTGAATGTCCAGCCCAGAGGGTAGTCCACTTGAACATGACGGTGGCAGTCACCTGTCCAGTAATGGAGTGAATATAGCCCATGGCCACAGATCCTCACAGAGTACTGCTACTAGTGGTGGCATGCCTCCACAATAGACAATTGTTGTCCACATGAGTGCATGTGCCCATGTGGCTGAACTATGTAGGCATTTTCCTGCTGGTGAACGAGAGCTGCTGCAATCTCATGAAGAATCACAACATCATCATCATATAGAGTAGCCTGTACTTGTTAGGGCAATTGACCATGTGGCACACCAAATCTGTATGCTGCATGACAGTCAGGAATGCAGGCATGTAAAGATTATGGCTGTCATTTCACAACAAAATGAGCATATGGCAAGTATAGAACACACAGTGGAGCAAGTTGTTTCTGCTGTACATGAGCAACACCACTGGGCTGTACATACTACATTTGCCTTAACTCTTCTTATATCTGTGCCACCTCAGGGTAGGGTCCTAAGTGGCCATGTTCATGCCACCTGTGACACACATTCCTGCAGGCTGCCCATGTACTGTAGAGGTTTGTCAACAGATACAGACACAGACCAACAGTATCAGGTCTGCAGAAACTGTTGAAAGAAGCACTAACATTATGTCCATTAACGACCAAGGTCCTACCATTAGAAGTCCAGTTATACAGCACAGAAAGGATCCTCACATGGAGGAGCAGCCAAAAAACATAATAGAGACCACCAGTGTGTGCACCCTCATCTGTATTAGTTTATCCCCCACAGTGATCCATTTCAGCTTGCCTCTGTGTTGCTCCAAATGTGGCAATCATGACCATTGTGCCAGCCATAACAAAGTACTTAATCTTCTCATCTGATTTTATGAATATAAAAGTGGTCTTCACCACCCCATCATTAATTATTGCAATGAGAAGTAACTCTGTATGCTGCAACATAAAAGTAACCCTCTGTATTGTCTGTATGATTGCAATGTTCTCCTTTCTTGAATCTAAGTGAAGTTTGCACACACATATCCATCACTGTTAGTGGTATAATGTAATGAGAATAAAATTCTGTGTACTGTAGATTGTAATGTGAATACCATCCTGTACATTGTATGCAAATGTGAATTTTATTTTACTCCTTTTGTCATAGCAGAGATTTTTGCTGTCTCTGTCTATTATATGTATTTGGTTTGTATATATTTGTCACTTGGAGCTTCTTTTTCCATAGGCATCCAATGAAAGGGGATTCTATTGCTCATTCATACTTTCCCAGCAATCAAATGCAACAATAAATAAATAAATAAATGTGATCATTACCGTGTCTGATGCCACAGACTTTAAACTCATAATATGTACTCTAACTGTGTTTTGTTGTATTGTCTGCTTCTCATATGAATGTATATACTACATTACACTTCCCAGCTGGCCATGCCTCAGTTATACATGTCACTCATCAGAGTTCACCAAAGCAACACACAGTCTGTTTGCAAGATATAACATTCTGTGCACATACACCTCATGTTGTACATGGTGGACACATACACACACTAATCCTGTGTTGTAGTGATGTCTGTTAGCATATGCAGACATGCATGATAAGACACATCCATGTGTTCTCAGAGTCACATTTTTATCTGCATAGTGCCAGCCAGCCAATCTACTTAGGGAACACTTAGTTAAATCACATATATTTTAACCTTTACTCTATCCGTCATGTACATGCAGTTCACATAACCTTCATGTAGACACTTATACAAAATGTTGCTCTGAGTAGCCTGATATCATAGTTGGGTGTCACAGTCAATAAACACACATATCAAACATGTGTGTGCTATCACTCCTTTTACGGTGCGCCATATCTTGATAGCACATAGTCAATGTCTGCCAATAGTGCTTGACATCAGGTTTCTTGTGTATGGCACCTTTTGCAGCACAACAGTGACCGCTACATCTAACATTTGCATTAAACCATTTTGCAGACACCACACACATACCTTTTGTCAGCATCCCACATGAATACCATGTGACAGAGTTGGTGCTCCTGTGTAAACATTCACATGTAGTTGGCCTACACCGTGTCATCATGAGGAAAGATTTCACTGGGCATGTATCATGTTGCAGTCTATGTGTGCACACATAAAGCCTTTGCAGTTGTCCAGCCAGCTGTCCATGTCCTCACAATGTCACTGTTTAATGATTGTTACCTATTTGACTCCTATATGGATACTACTCTGATCCTTATTCCTACAGCTCATATTATCCACACACATGCATTCAAGCCTATATGTCCAGTATCATTATTATAGGACTTGACACACAAAATTATTGGTACATACACAAACCACACTTATCACAACTCATCATTCTGCACCAGATGTTACTAGATTGCCTGTATTTGTATCTATGATTGCAGAATTCATTGCCCGTGCCTTACTCATAAATCACCTGTGTTATCTAGATCATCAGGTGGTGTTTATGATTGTTCCTGATCATCTCCCTAGGTTTCTTTCACCTTGGGATGAAAGGCCACCAGCTTGGATGTTATCATATTGTGCAACATGGCACACACAATGACCATCTGCACAGCCTTCTACAGTGCACACTGAATTGCATTTCCATGGATATATCCAGATACCTGAATCAGGCTTTCAGCATGCCAAACATTGATCCAATAAGGTTATGAGTTATGATGAGTGCTCTGGATGGGACTCTAATAGGAGTCATGAGCTATGATTTCAGTGGACAACCACAGTCACCTGTTGGGCTGGATAGTGGAACAGTATATAATCAACATACAGTGAAAAATTACCTACTAGTAGTCCCTTAAAGATGTCATCATTTTTAAACATTGCCTATAGGGTGCTCTCCCTCCATATGGAGTCATCATGATGCTTCCATAGTATACCTGCAATATGATAAGGATATCCGCTGACCACACTTCAGGAGAGATGAAAGAAGTCCACTTCTTCCAGTTATAGTACAATTTGGTATCTTCCTCTCTATGGTTTTATATTGAATTTTTATACAATCTATTGCACCAAGGACATAAGGGAAACAGGCGATGCCATAGAACTGTTTGATGGCACTCTGTCTTTCATGTGATATGCTTGAGAAGTAGATGCATTAATCCACCTTGAGGTACATGACTAAAAGCAACCTTTCTAAAAAGTGATTTGCAGCTGTCTGGGACACCCCCACAGAATCATCCAACCATGTGCTGCTGAAAGGTCTCAAAGGACAGTATGTCAAACGATAGGCATACTTCACTTTCTTGTGGAATAGTGTTATCCCACAGACTGCATGGGGATATGTGGAGTACATGCATCACACAGTCTGCACTATCTAATCTGTATCTAGCTATAATTTCCTGGTCAGATAGCTGGCTTAACTGCAGCCTGGCTCATCACTATGCTGGCTGTATTTTGGTTACTGGATGCATTTGTAGTATCCCCATATGCAAGACCTCTTCTTTGGAGTAGCATATTATGCTGCATAGTCCACAATATATTTTTTTAAATATATGGCTGTATATCAGTCTGAATATAATGGCATGTCTCACCTTTTGCCTCTATCACTCTATTTCCATACAGCACAGATGTGGCACTTCAGGACTGGGCATACGTCCGCGTATCTCATAATTAATATGGCATTCCATATTACCATATCTACCTGTTGCTTGCTTTTGCTGAAGTCATCTCCACTGTAATTATATTATAGCTTGTCCTTGAAATAGTGTTCTCAGAACTACTTTCTTTCAGAATCCAGCCCATGGTTTATGTTTAAAGTCATGATATTCACTAGCTTGCTTGCTGAGACAAAAATCAACTATGGATTGTTAGGAAGTCTCTCAAGAATTATCTTTTTCAAAAAGTGTATTTTAGTTTAGATCCCTTTACTTGATCAATTCCACTTTGCTTATCTTGGTATTTTACATAACACAAACAGTCAGCCATCTTAGTTTTGGGACTGCTGGAAACTTGGAAGCTTGTAAACAAAGCATTTCAACTGATTTTTGTATCCAGGGAAGTGCATTTACACCACATTTAAAATACTGCAGTTATCTTATCATTTAAATCAGTTTTTGTGTGCTGTGTTTGTCCTATATCTGAAGTTAAAGCTATTAATTTAAGGCATTTTATAATCTGCAATGCTTTTCAGGTGTTTTTAGTGCTGTGCCTAGGTGTTCTGAGTGGACTCTCATTTTAATGCATTTTTACTATTTCTCTTCTGAATTTGTTCCCCACTCACCCTCTTCCTGTCATGCTTTTAAACTTGGAGGCTTTTGAGCTTCCCACCACTACTGTATATTTGTCCTCAGATGCTTCCACCAGTTTTGTCTTCTGTATACCTGGCCCAAAAAGGTCCTCCCAGTCTTATCGCCTCTGCTCACCTTTATGGTTACTGACAGAAGAAACTGGGAAGGCCCTCTCCTTAGACTGTTAGTGTACTTTAAAATTGCCTTAAAGTATGTGTGGTCTTCATTGCTGTTTGGCTGCCATTGACTTACTTTGTAATTACTTGCAGCTAGTTGTTAATTTTTTTTCTGGTACCTTTTCACTTTTGGCTAACTAAAGCATGTTTTTACATTAAGAAGGCTGGAACTGCAATTATATAGCAGTAGAAAGGTAGTCTGGTCTGTCTGAGTTGCGAAGCACACAGAGGGGCTTAAAGTGAGAATTACTTGTTATGGCTAGTTGGTATCTTTTTATGCTTGTCTAATCAAAGTGCATTTTTACATAATGAAAACTAGGACTACTATTCCAGTGACATTAATAAAGTAATCTGGTTAGTCCGAGTTGGAAAATGTACAGGGAAGCTTAAAGTGAAATTCTTTCATTAGCCAGAGGGCATTTTAGGTTCTAAACTGTTTGGTGTTAATCTACACTTGAGAGCTACTTTTGCTGTGCTTTTATTTTAAGAAGTTCCAGGATAATCCATCTTGTGGCAGAAGGTGTTTACCTGATCTTTCTGAGATGTATAGCACTCCTGGTAGCTCAAAGTGCAGTTGTTTATTGGAAAGAGGAAATGGGAGTTAGTTTTCATTTTATTCTGTCTGCTATAAATTAGGTAGGTTTGTGTGGAGTGTTCACTATGCAGCAATATCCTGCATAACAGCAAACTTATAAAGCAAGTTCATAGGACTTTAACCTACAACACAGAAATGCTTTGCATGGAGCTAAGTTAGAGCAGCTAGTTAGCACATCAAACAGCACTAATACCAGGTCATAGCACTATCAAATATCTAGCCTTAACCCTAGACACCACTCAGGTGACCCTTGTAAAACCAAATCCCTAAGACATAATAGCCCAGCTCTAATACATGTCCTGACAACATGGCTATGCCATTTCCTAATGTCTCTGTGGCCAGCACCCTGAGAAAATATAGCAATTGTCTCATGAACTCAGACAACCTTTTTAATCCTTAAAGAAACTAACAATAGTATGTGAGAGATGTACATACATAACTTCCTTGGAAGCAAACATCTTGCTTACATACAAGGTTGTCAAGAATACACACACACACACACACACACACACACACACACACACACACACACACACACACACACACACACACACATACACACTACATCGTTCACACATACTGCTCAACACATACATAGATCTTCTTATGCTAAAGCACTTAAAATAAACCTTCCCAAACCTCAAGACCTCCTAAGCCATTAAACAGAAACACCTATCCTTAGCAACCATTAAAACACACACCAAAAGCAACAGCTAACTCCACACATAAGTCTACACCCAATGATCTCCCAAAAACAAAGCCCATAAGACAAACAGATACTTTACCTAGTATTCATGTCACAGGGGGATTCTATTGTATAACACACAGCTGCCCCTCTTGCCAGGCTGGACAAGGAGAAGATAATGGTTTGTTACCTATCTAGACTAGGATCCACAGTGTCATCCACATACTCAGGTCACTGCACCACAGGTACCAGTATGATTCCGTGTTAGTACATGAGGGTGTCAATGACCTGAGATATACCTTGAAGGACTATATGAAAACTGAAATTATAGATCTCTCTGAATATGTATCACAGAGAGGTACATGCCTTACATTGCGCAATATTCTATTTTCACCAAGGATAATGCCACAGTTGTAATAGAAAATGACTGATTTTAGTAATTGGCTTAGTTTCTGGTGTCACTTCAGGGGGATACAATATCTATCAGCATGGGAATATATGGGCCACATTGCTTTGCCAAGGATGATCTACAACTGTCCCTCCTGGGCTTTCAGATATTAGCTAAAATGTTATCTTCCCCCTTAGAGCCATTTTTTTGGCAATGTCAACAAAACTACTAGCGTCACAAAAAAAAAACACACACACAAAGCAACCTTAAGGTGTTACTGCTCAATGCCAGAAGGCTAGATGAGAAACTGCACACCGTACAAGCTCTCCTCACTCTGGAGAATGTAGACATCTGTGCTGATACCAAGACTTGGTTTAAAGCAACAGAAAGTACTTCAACAGTGCAAGACTACAGTGTCTTCCACACATTTAGACTGAAAGCAGCACAGACCTGGGCTAAAGGTGGAGGTGTCTTAATCTAAGTTAGCAACAAATACAGCTCCAGGTTGGTTAAACTGGATGTTGCCCTGGAGTTCAACCACATTCGCTTCTCCATAGTCAAGGTTCCTTACCATGTCCTGGTCAACTACAAGTCATCCTTTATGGCCCACAAAACTCACAACTGTTACCTAGACCTACTAGAGGTGCTCACCATCCAAACAGATACCCTATTCATGAGAGACTTCTATAGAATGCGAAACATACACTGCCTCTAACTCACAGCCACAATGTTTACTGAACTTTATCAAAACAAACACCTTGAATCAAATAGTGCATACTCCAACAATGATCATAGGTTCATAGGTTCATACTAGGCTATCTGCCCTAGGGCATTTATAAGCCTAGCCAGAATGTGTTTGGCTTTCACCACCCATTTTAAATTTATTTTGCTATGCCCTTTTTTGAGGTTAGTATACTGTGCCTCTGTCTAACAGTGACACAGAAGTGATACCCGGGGTAAACCTACGATCTCCCATCCACTCATCAAGATTCCTCTTGAAGAGAGTCAATGAGGGACTCTGCCTAACCTGGACTGGGATTTTATTCCAGAGTGAAGGGAGCCTCTGGGTTATGAATCTGTCCCTCCAGCATGTCCTATTTATTTCAGTGCTGAGGTTCAAGTCTCTCGAGCACGTAGCTCGATGGGATTTGGATTTTCTGAGGTGCAGCATGTCCATTAATTCCGGGTTGGACATGGCTTTATACGTCAGGCACAGATCGCCTCTGAGCAGGCGGTATGCCACTGAGTAAAGCTGGAGTTTCTTTAACCGGGCAGCATATGGCATCTGTTTGAGCCCTTTGATCCTCTTGGTGAGGTACTTTTGGGGTCTTTCCAGTTGCTGCAGGTGTCTTGTAAGGTACATCCCAAAAGGAGCATTGTACTCAATTATGGGCCTGATGAGGGATGAGTAAAGAGGCACGATGACGTCCCCTGATCTAGATGTGAATCCCTTCAGGATTAGGTGGGCTATATAAAATGTTTTTCTAACCACTTTGGCCACGTGGTTGTCAGATGAGAGATTGCTATCAACTTGGGTCCCCAGGTCCCTAATTACTTCTTCTGTACTTAATGGATTACCACCTATGTGGTAATTTGTGGGCACTTTGTTTTTGCCAAAGGGGATGACTATACACTTTTTGGCATTTAGCTTGAGGCCATGGCTCTGGCACCAGTTGTCTGTTTCTATGAGGCCCTTTTGGAGGATGCTTGTGTCGGCTGGAGAGTCGATTATGGCGCCCAGTTTGCAGTCATCTGCGAACTTGGTCAGCCACAGTCCTTCTGTGTTGGCCTGTACCTCCGAGAAATATATACTGAACAAGAGAGGTCCCAGGACTGAGCCTTGTGGGACACCACTTGTAACTGGTTTGGAGTCTGACGTGGCTCCAGAAATTCTAACCATGTGGGTTCTGTCCTTGAGCCAATTTGCAATCCATCTAGTGACATAGGGATTTATATTTAAGCTGGTGAGCTTATCTATAATGCCCGAGTGGGGTATTGTATCGAAGGCTTTTGCGAGGTCCAGGTAGGCTGTGTGGACCACCTTCCCCTCGTCAATGGCCTTGGTGACTGTTTCAAAGAAATCAACCAGGTTTAAGAGGCAGGATCTGCCCTTAACAAAGCCAAACTGGGTAGGATCCAGTGTTTGTAGGTCCCCAATATCTTTATTTATGAGGTCCATGATGATCCTTTCCATAGCTTTGCAGACCAAGCTAGTCAGGCTTATGGGGCGATAGTTTCCAGGATCCGTTGAGGCATCACCTTTATGGAGAGGGACCACTGTTGCTGTACGCCACTCTTTGGGCACATATCCTGTAGTAAGGCTGAGATTGAACAGTAGTTTTATGTTTGGGTTTAGCTCTTCTTGGAGTTCATGTAGGACACAGCCCGGGACACCGTCTGGTCCCACTGATGCTGTGTTTTTGCTTTGGAGAGGCGGCTCTTACCTGAGCATCTGAGGTGTGAGGGGGCAGCACTCTGCTGGGATAGATATTTGCCCGTTTGGTGGGGGGGGGGAGTTTGTGCTGAACCTGTCAGCTAGGATGTTGGCAATGTCTGTGGGTTCGGTGTATTTTTTGTCATAGTGGACTAATTCTGAGCATATCTGGGAATTACCACCCAGGTTCCTAACATAACTAAAGAAAGCCTTGTGATTATCCTTAGTGTCCTGTGCAATTTTTCTCTCGAAACTGGCCTTAGACAATTTTATGTGTGCCCGTAGTTTTTTGCTAATACTGATCAGTGATGCCTTCCCTTTTTGGGATTTTGCTCTATCATTTAGTAGCTTCCTCCTTCTATTGTATAGTTTGTTTATGGCTGGGGTCCACCAGACAGGATGTCTGCCTTTGGAGGATTGAGTCTTGGTTTTATTTGGGATCGCATGATCCATGCATTCCTGAAGGTGTTCATAGAATGCATTTATAAAGGATTCTGTGGTCTGGGCCATATTTTCCACAGGCCCGGGGGCTTTGAAGGATTCCACCTCAGTTTTGAGGAGTGTGAAATTTGCTTTAGAGAAGTTTTTCACTGTGGTTTTCTGGGCAGGGGGTGGGGTCAGGATGTGAATATCCAGTGAGATTAGTTTATGGTCTGATCTTACCAGTGAGGGATACACTTCTGGTCTGGAGCATAGAGTCCCCATGTTGGTGATGATCAGGTCCAGTATGTTTTCCCCTCTTGTGGGAGTGGTAACAAGTTGTTCCATAGCATTTGAGTTTATAAATTCTAGGAACCTTTGGGCTAGGGTGTTGGAGCTAGAGTAATGCTCCCAGTCTATGTTTGGGTAGTTGAAGTCGCCCAATATAATGGTGTTTGGAGAGACCTTCATATTTTCCAGTGTTCTCAGGAAGGCCGAGTGGGGTTCCTGGGTTTGGGAGAGTGGTCTGTAGCAGGCTATAAACTGGAAGGCAGTTTTACCCACTGTTAGTTGCACATGGATAGTCTCTGATGCTTCGTGCTTTGCCACCAACCTGGAGGTGTGGGTATCTTTGATGAATATTGATACTCCCCCTCCTTTTGTGGTTCGGTCCAAGTTTTGGGGCCGAATAGCATCGTATGAGGTATAACCTGGTAGTGCTGGGGTGATCTTGGGAGCCCTGAACCAGGTTTCTGTTACTGCACAGATATCAATGTTCTCCATGCTAAGGAGAGTTTCGAGTGTGTGCAACTTGAGGTTTAGACTTCTGGCATTGAGTAGCATTACTCTTAGTTTCTTATCCCTTGTGATACCTATGGAGGTGGGTTTGTCTTTTGAGCCTTGCCTAAAAAAGGCACAATGGGGGTAGCAAGAGCCTTTGCCAATATCCGAAAGCCTAGGGGTGACAGGTGCAAGCCATCCCTATCGAAACATCGTGGCTTGTCGAGCATATCATCCCAAGCTGACAGGCATTGGATCCCCTTTGAATGACACCAGTACTTAAGCCAATTGTTGAAATTGATCATCTTGTCTTCATATTGTGGCATTATTCTTGGTGAGGGTAAGATGCTACTCAAGGTCAGGGTCATACCGGCCTGGGCTACATGCTCAGAGAGCTCCTTTATATCTCTTTTCATGTAGTCCAGGGAGGTACGTCTCAGGTCATTCACACCAGCATGGACAATGACTGAGTCATATTTGTACTTGCCTTGGAGTGACCTGAGTGCTTGTGTTATCAAACATAATGGACCTTGCATATGCATATCAAACATAATGGACCTTGTTGTCACCAACATGGTACAGTGTTGCACCCCCATGTCACATCCTCATTGATGAGATCAGATCACAAAGCAGTTTCCCACAAAATAAAAATCAACCTGGAAAACTCAACTGGACCCTAAACAGTTAGGTACTATTCTAAAGCAAGCTACATTCTATTAATGAACAATTTGTCAAAATGTACTGCTTCCCCAAACCCAGAGCACACACATACCTATGCAGAAACCCTGTACAAACATGTAAATGGCTGTATTGAAGCTGCCATATCTACCAGACGTAAGTCCAGACATAACACCAAAACAAATCCCACTAGTGGAATCCTTACCTTAAGAGGGTATATAGCAAAAGAAAAAAGTCATAGCTCAAAATCAGAAAGAACGACTCCCACGGAGACAATAACTTTCTGATTCAACTAAACAAGAAACTAGGAAGTCTAATAAAGTCAATCAAGGCCAATTACAAGGTCAGGATAGCCTCACAGACTAAGGATAATCCCAACACCTTTTTCAGCTATGTCAGGAATCTTAAAGGTAACATTCAGTAGTATGCAGAACTGGTGGTAAATGGTGCAACCTTCATTGAGCAGAGTGGCATAGCAAATCTAATGGCTTATAAATATAGCTCTAACTTCACCCCCCCAATTCCTCCCTTACTTCCCCCTGTGAAATCCTTTCTAGCATATCTTCAAGCTATCAACAGGGAACAGGTCCTGGTGGTGCTCTCTAAGGCCAAAAATACTTCTTCTTCAGTGGGCCCTGACAATATCCCTGGTTGTCTCCTAAATAGCTCAATCATGACCTAGCAGAACCACTAGAGGCACTATTCAACAACAGCCTCAAAACGGGTTATGTGCAAGGTGATTGGAGGGCTGCAACAGTCATCTCTCTTCATAAGGGTAGACCATCAACTGACCCTGGAAGCTACAGACCCATCAGTCTGACAAGTATAATATGCAAAGCCGTGGAATTAATTATCATGGAAATAATCAAGGACATTGGCAAATTATTCCAGTTTTGATGTGTTAAGAGAAGTGTTTTCCTTCTCAACATGGCAGACTTCTTTTAGAGGGTCACCAAGGCTATTAATAAAGAGAAAAATATGCATACCACCTACCTTGACCTGACCAAGACATTCAATACAATACCCCCGCCAGATATCATTGACAAGCTCTCAGGCCTAGGCATAAATCCCTGTATAGCATGCTAGATTGTTGGCTGGCTCACAGATAGGACCAATGAATTCAGGATTGGTGAGACCACCTCAAGCATGAGACTGGTTCCCACTGGAGTATCCTATGGCTCAGTGTTGGGTCCTCTCCAGTTTGGCATCTACTTCTCAGATATCAAGGCTAATTTAAAATTTCTCTTTCTCACCAAGTTTGCAGATGACTGTAAATTGTAGCTATCATAGATTCCCCCATGACACAAACATCCCACAATTATTGGTGAAAAAGCCACAGAATAAAACTAAATGTGAAGAAATGCATTATAGTGCCAATTGGGAAATCATTCACCCCAAGCTAATTACTTCATCAATAAAATACCCCTAAGAGATAACCCTTTAGTTAGGTATCTGGAAACATAGATAAACAGTAATCTGGCCTTTGACCAACATGTAGCCAATATAGTAAGAAAATCATTCTCAGTCACCCAACTCAAAATCAAGGGTATGGCATCCAGGTCCAAAGAAGTGATAACACCACTCTACACAGCCCTTATCAGATGCATCACTGAGTACAATGTCCCCTCTCATATGTACCTACCTAGACATTTGCAACAGTTGGAAAGCCCTCAAAGGTTCCTCACCAGGAGACTCCAGGGTATGAATACACTTTCTACACAAATCATCTAAAGGCCCTATCTCTTTATTCAGTCTCCTACAGATTACTGAGAGACAATCTATGACTGGCATATAAGGCATCCTGAGATCCAGCTCTGAAAAATCTCCTGCACATTCACAAAACAAACAGTACCAGAAACACTAGATCCAAGGACATGAGCTTTGCCTGTACCATAAATAGAACATTCTGGAGAGACTGATATGTGCCTCAAAGGATCCTTCCAGTATGGAATAAACTCATCTACATAAAACAGAGTTTATACCTGATTCTATTCAAATGAAACCTTGATCACTGGATAACATACCCCCCCCACACACACACACACACAAACAAACACACACACACACACACACACACTCACATAACCCTTAATTTCCCTCTTAGTAACATATCCCACTATATAGGTGTCCAAGGAACTCGAGGATAAAACACTGTTGGGTTGCTCAGCTTGGCTTGCAAAGACCCTGGTGGTCATTAGACTAGTCTAAACCTATGAACCTATGAACTTATAAAACTAATGTGAAAGGTTTTAATTCTGTATAGTCATATATATTTTTCTTTTATTCTCTTCCCTTGTGCTTTTTAAGTATTTGTGCAAATCCTACATTTATGCTTACTAAACAATAAATTGAAATGAAATTAAATGAATAACAGTGCATTTTTATGTACATTGATTCTACATAACGCATCATCTGTATATAGCTGCATTATCAGTTAACAGAAGTAATAAATGTCTTATTAAGAGATAATCTGAGAACAAGCGCAAAGGGAAATAACACTTCATGGAGAGAATATTATTAGTCAGATGTCATAAATAATATTTTACATTCAGTGAGTACCATAAACAGAGCCAAATAAATGATATTTCCTGGAGTTTAATTTACAGTACAGATGAATAGCTATCAAACAAATTGCAATATCCTGTAGATCCACACAGTCTCACTATAAATATGGAAGTCTAAGATATAGCATTTGTCTTTCTGGGTCTTTTTTTCTTCCTAGTATGTGCTAAAGCTTTTTAGTATGCACAATGGTAGAATGCTGCAAGCAGAGACTGAATCCATTCACTGACAGAAAAGAAACTCATCCAAGAGTGGTCATACTTAAAGAGTTCATGGAATATATGCTACAGCATGAGAAACAGGAAGAAATACAGTATCTGGAGAAGGCAGAGTCTCCCTTTCATCTTCTATTTAATAGCATTAGCATTGCAGTGCCTGTTGTCATATTCCTATAAAGCACTATAACAACTACAGTCCTCACTTCACTCAGTGGAAATTGTAATTTTTTAAAGAAAAGAAGTGATTGCACTTCAGCTCAAATCACATAGCTGATATTCAGCAAGTAGGTCACAGCTGAAAATGTTTACATTTTCTCATGCAGTAGAATCTTGCACAGTGTTCTGTTTATAATTAGTGCAAGATGAATAATATTTAACAGTTATATTCTGTTCTACTTATAAATCCATAAATGAACTAGTCCCTTTATATTGTATAGATGAGGACATTCTAGTTAAAACGGTTAAAATAGTGAGCATAATATATTAGCTTAATAATTTTGCGGTATTTACCTGCCTTTTCTGTCTAGGATAGATGCGTTAGTCATACTATATAACACAGACATACCGAGTGAGCTCACACAAATGCGGAGATATGTGTACAAACACACACACACACACACACACACACACACACACACACACACACAATGCTCACGTGTACAAGTGTGCATTCCCACACATACACACACACACACACACACACACACACACACACACACACACACACACACATACACACACACAGAAATGCTCACGTGTGCATTCCCACACACACACACACACACACACACACACACACACACACACACACACACACACACACACACACACACAATGCTCACGTGTGCAAGTGTGCATTCCCACACACACACACACACACACACACACACACACACACACACACACACACACGCACACACACACACACACACACACACACACACACACACACACACACACACACACACACACACACACACACGCACACAGAAAATGCTCACGTGTGTAAGTGTGCATTCCCACACACTCCACACACACACACACACACACACACACACACACACACACACACACACACACACACACACACACACACACACACACACACACACACACAAACTCGTGCACATATACATAAACAAACATAAACTCCTACCAGTATGGGCGTACACATAAATAATGTGCTGTACATTACACAACTTCCTCACTTTGAAGATGTCACCGAATTAACTGAAAACACATTCCTAGGAAGATTGTTTTAGCACTAAGACCTTGTTTTAGGAGGCCCATAAATGTAATCCAGCTACTTCATCTGCAAGAACATTTAAATAGCCATTAAAAGGCATTTATCAGATTACAATTAAAACAAATCATTGTGCATCAATGAAAAAGAAATACACTGTATCCAAAAATCGGTCTTCAAATTTAGTGAATCACAGCTCTGCCAATTTTATTTCATGAGGACATAAAGCAGCTAAAATTATAATGTACAGTCCTTGTCATAATCTGGGGACATAGTGCATTATGGGAAAAAGGACAAAAAAAAAAAAAAAAAAAAAAGAATCATATCCATGTGGCAATCTCTACCAAGCCACGTAGGGGTAAGTACCGTGCAAAATATCGGAGTGAGTTGATCAGCTGTTTTACATTCTTTGTTTAATGTCAAATTCACAGTATAGTGATTTGCTTGAATGTTCAAACTATATTAAAGTCACTCCATGTATCATGCACATTAAAGATATGTATATTAGCATTGTAGAACTTAGGCAGACATGTTTGCAGAAACCAGGAATTGTCAGTGATACTGTGGTGGGCTAGCCTCATAGCATCTCATAATAATAACAAGATTGCAGCCATTATTTACCTGTTCTCTGGTATCTACTTTATTTTTCCACATCATCCAGTCATATATCTTGTCAGAAAAATGTTTCACTACTATGACTATATTAAGTGCATAATCACCAATACTTTCACATGCCAGCAGCATACATTAAAGTGTACTGGTCATATGTGGAAGCACCTTTGTTTTAAAATTAATTTCTTTTATCACTGTACTCCTCATGATAAAGTTGTAACTGATTTTACAAAAAACAAATATTATATAGTGTGCTGTTTGAGTTTTTAGTTTTACTGTTTACTCATTCTTTCTCTATAACCACATGCAGACTATGGCATCATGGTAGGTACTGAGCAAAGAGCTCCATTCAACTCAAAGCATTATGGTTAACCACAGTAACGCATCTCTTTAGAAGAGCTGCATCTTATTTACATTGTGGTTTCACTGCTACATCATCATGTCTATTTCCATTCTCTGGAATAGAGTTCCTCTCCATGCAAAGCATAAACCCTTCCCTAACCCTATTTAAGCATAACCTGGACCAGTGGATGGGAAATCAAAAATTCACTCCAGGTCTTAGATCTGTCACCTATGACTCTTATGGACACAAGCAACCATTAAATCATGTCTAACATACACCCTTTAGAATAACCTCTAAGGCACAATAACTCGCAGAATACATTTGGGTTGCATGTCCAGGCTTATAAAGGCCCTAGTGGTCATTATCCTAGTATACATCTATAAACCTATGTGTTAATTTTCAATGTGAGAGCTGTTCCAACTGCAGCAATTAGTTGAGAATTTGGCCTTCTAGGACTAAAGAAACTTCTTCTGATGTATTTCACATGGAAATACAGTAGTTTATTCATTGATGTATGTAGTGAGACAATTGTGGGTTTTGTCTTTCATCATATCATAGAAGGTATTTTAGCTCTAAAAAAACTTTTCAGGAGCCACCCTTGTTGTGAAAATAAAATGTGAAAAAACATACTATTTGCTTCAAAAATTCTATAATTTGGTATTGCATGTAGGTTCATAGGTTCATAGGTTGGTACTAGGCTATCGGTAATAGGGCCTATACTAGCCAAGCCATAACAATTCCCTGGATATTTCTTCCCACAATATTTACATCCCTGGACCCCTGTCTAGCAGGGTGACTGACATGATCCCCGGGGTGAATTTCCTATCTCCCATCCAATCGTCTAGGTTCCTTTTGAAGAGGGCCAAGGAAGTGCTCTGCTTGGCATGCATGGGCAGTATATTCCAGAGTATGGGGAGTCTCTGGGTCAGTAACTGATCTCTCCAGTATGTTTTGTTCATTGTGATGACAAGGTTTAGATCCCTGGAGCATGTGGCTCTGTCAGATTTGGATTTCTTTAAGTGGAGCATGTCCAGCAGCTCAGGGTTTGACATGGCCTTATATGTTAAGCAGAGATCACCTCTGAGTAGACGATATGCCACAGAGTATAGCTGGCATTTTTTTTAAGGTGGTCAGCATATGGCATCTGCTTTAGGCCTGTGATTCTTTTAGTGAAGTATTTCTGCGGCCTTTCCGGCTGTTGCAGATGTCTTGTGAGGTACATACCAAATGGGGCATTGTACTCTATGATGGGTCTAATGAGGAATGAGTACAGTGGGACAATGACCTCCTTTTTTCTGGAGGAAAAGCCCTTAATGATGAGGTGTGCCACATAGAAGGATTTCCTGACTGTTGTGGCGATGTGGTTATCGAAGGTGAGACCACTGTCCACCTGTGTCCCTAAGTCTCTCATCACACTTTCAGTGTTTAGTGTACTGCCACCTATGTGGTAATTCATGGGTACATGTTTTTGCCCAAATGGGATAGCTATACATTTCTTGGCATTAAGCTTGAGCCCATGGCTCTGGCACCAAACATCTGTTGCTGTAAGGCCCTTTTGTAGAATATCCACATCATTTGGGGATTCAATAATGGCTCCGAGTTTGCAGTCATCTGCCAACTTTGTTAGCCAGAGTCCCTTAGTGCTGGCCTGTACTTCAGAGAAGTAGATGCCAAATAAGAGTGGTCTCAGGACTGAACCTTGAGGTACTCCACTTGTCACTTGTCTGGAGCTGGATTTGGAGTCGGCTACATTTACAGTCTGGGTTCTGTCAGTAAGCCAGTTAGCAACCCATCGAGTGATGTAGGGATTTATGCCCAGCTTAGTAAGTTTATCTATGATTCCAGAGTGGGGGATGGTGTTGAAGGCCTTGGCGAGGTCCAGATAGGCTGTGTGGACCACCTTACCCTCATCCACAGCTGTGGAGACTGATTTGAAGAAGTCAGTCAGGTTCAGGAGACAAGATCGGGCCTTCACGAACCCAAACTGGATGGGGTCCAGTGTCTGAAGGTTGCCAATCATACCTCTCAACCTTACCGAAGTCTTTGGTATTTATCGGTTTTGAGGGCAAAATATTGGGGTGCCACGAATTTCCGAGTGGCCCCCTTAATTTCTGAATTTCCCTGTCTTTTTTTTTTTTTTGTATTACCAGTTTTAAGTTTATAACTTTAAATTTATGGCTGATGTAATCACCAGCCTACAGGGGTGTGCGTGATGACATCAGCTACTGCCCATTGGACAGGAGGGAGACAGGGAATATAAACAGCAATGGCAGCAAATTGTGCAGATGTGCAGTTTTGCAGAGTTAGCCCACATCATGTCCCAGCCTCCAAGTAAGAAAACTGTTATCTAACAGTGCAGTTAATTCATCTTATAATTTATTTTACAAGTCCGTTCAGGCCCGTTTCAGTTTATCTGCTCGTTTTTTTCTTTATTTTTTTCTACCGGGCAAATGTGCACTGCAAGTTTTATCAGCTCGTTAATTTAAAGATACAGCTAAAGAAATAATCTATTGACTAAGTGTGCAGTTTTATCCGCTGGCACCTGGAAGGTATCTATCTGCTCATTTACTTCTGTCTGTGGCATTAACCATTGTTGGGCTCGTTTATTTCTTTAGTATCTGCCGTTGAGCTCGGCTCGTTTATTTCTTTAGCTGTGAAGTGTGCAGTTTTATCTTGAGCTGGAAGACAGTATCTGTTGGTTTAAAGTCTCCAGCTTGTGCCATTTCAGAAGATACTCTGCCCGGAAATGTGCAAGTTTATCTGTGTGCTGGATAATTTAGTTTAGTTGCCATTTCAGTTTTGTATCTGCTCCTTTCATATCAGCTGGTGTGCTGGATCATTTACTTGTCATTTCAGTTTTGTATCTGCTCATTTATCTGTGTGCTGGATCATTTAGTTTAGCCGTTTCAGTTTTGCATCTGCTCCTTTCATATCAGCTGGTGTGCTGGATCATTTACTTGCCATTTCAGTTTTGTATCTGCTCATTTATCTGTATGCTGGATCATTTATTTGCCGTTTCAGTTTTGTATCTGCTCGTTTCATATCAGCTGGCCTTAGTGTGTGTGCTGGATCATTTAGTTTAGCTGCCATTTCAGTTTTGTATCTGCTCCTTTCATATCAGCTGGTGTGCTGGATCATTTACTTGTCATTTCAGTTTTGTATCTGCTCATTTATCTGTATGCTGGATCATTTATTTGCCGTTTCAGTTTTGTATCTGCTCGTTTCATATCAGCTGGCCTTAGTGTGTGTGTGTGTGTGTGTGTGTGTGTGTGTGTGTGTGTGTGTGTGTGTGTGGCCTTAGAATAAGTCAGGCTCAAACCCTGTACCTTAGGTGCAGGTAGCAAGAGCCTACATTCCCTACTCACACCAGCTCTTTGGCCTTTAACTGTCCCTCTTAAAATATGTGGTTTTCTAGCAAATTACTGGGAGGCTGAAAACTGAATTCACTAAATGATAGATTGAAACTTAAATGGCTATCTTTCAGGAAATGCATGGCATTGGTAACACAACATTTTATTCTAGCAGGTAGCAAATTTTCTTAGATTGTACAAGCAATGTTTAAAATGTGTCCCTGGTTTTGTCCCCCCCCCCCCCACAAATGTTGTCTTTTTCCAGATTTCTTAAGTTGTGCTGCATAGTTCCTCAGGGGGAGAGAAGTTTAGTGCTGCTTATGCAAGCTCTGTTTGTGTTAGTAGTACAACAAGTAGAATGCTTGATTTTGATGCAGAAGGCTGTGGGTTCTACTCCCACAGTATATAGATGGATTGCTGATAAAGTATTGTGTTGTGTTGTACTTTTAAAGGGCATGGATTGCTGTAGTCCTGAGAATGTCCTCTTTGGCGGAGATACCTAGTAATTATGAACCTGTTATCAGTTTGCCATCCATTCCCAACTGCAGTATTAGTAGCTTAATGTAACAGGAAATGTATCCCTCAAGGGCAACAGGCACTTTACTTTAGATGAAACAATGAAATATAAAGTTGTTTGCTAGCAGGAATCTTTTCATTAGTTACAGATCTCTTTAATGTGGATTATTTAGATGACTGACTTCTGCAGAGATTGTGCATATTTACTGATACTGGTGGATTGTATAAGTTTGTGTAGACTTTTATTATGGAAATGCTCTGAATTGAGCAGTTTTTGTCATTATTGGTTCATGCATTTTGTTTCCTTGCTTACAGGAAAAATGTTAAAAACAATAAATTTAAAACTCGCTCTAACAAGTGTGCTGTATTATACAAGGAATATAATTTAATACAATGGGGAAGGTGTATCAAAGAAAACAAACATGTATGTTTCATGTGCAAGGGGCTTATGATTTGAAAACAACCCAAAGGTAATCTTTATCCGCCACTAGCCAGATCCATTTTCTTTGACTGTGGATTCTGATGCTGTTTCAATGAATGTGAGTTTCAAGGGCAGAGAATCTTTAATGCTAAGTCTGTTTTCACTGTGAGACTGTACTACTTTGTTTAGCAGTATGCACATTACAGTGTTTATGGTAAATGAGGCAAAATAGCAAAGTAATGGGACATTGGAGTGGCTGCAGGGGGGAGGGCTTTCTATGGGGGGCCTCATTAAACAATGATTTTGTGAGGTGGGAAGGGCGGCAAACTCAGACAGCCCTGGATGGCACAAACTCTAGCTACGCCACTGATCAGTAGGCCATGGAGAATGAGTTTTGGAGGTCCAGGCAAACTACAATATTCTTTTGCTAAGATTAGAATATTGCCTACCATTAAATGCCCTACTTTTACCACAAAATCTACATACTACAAGTCACCAAAACCAAAATCCTAAGGTTCATCCTCTTCTCCCTTCCCAGTGAACATCATTGCTTTACTACACATTTAAAAAAATTGTTATTTACTACAGAGTCTTTGCCATAGGGCCATATTTTGGTTGTCTGTTCAGCTTGTGTTTGAAAGTTGGTATCCCACAATCCCACTGGGGTGGGTGGGGTTACATAATTATGTATGTAAATGTTATGTTAATCAGCATACAGATTTGTACCTATTTTTCAAGGGCCTTTGTCCAGATTTTTGATGTTTCCAGGTTGAGAGGTATGTTGCCAATGTCTTTGTTTCTAAGTTCTATGATAATGCGTTTCATGCCCTTGCAGATCAGGCTCGTCAGACAGATGGGACGGTAGTTCCTGGGATCCAAGGTGGATCCCCCTTGTGGAGTGGGATAACTGTGGATGTGCGCCACTCAGTGGGCACAAAGCTTGAGGGGAGGCTATGATTAAACATGACACTTAGGTGAAGTGCCAGTTCATTTTGTAGTTCATGTAGTACACAGCCCGGGATGTTATCTGGTCCCATGAATGCTGTATTCTTAGCTTTGAAGAGTGTGGTTTCTACCTGTGTGGATGTGATTACTGGAATTTGGCAATTTTTTGGTATTGAGATGGGCCCTTTAGGTGGTAAGAGGGCAGTGAAGTTGGCACTAACTCGATCTGCCAGGATATTGGCAATATCCTTGGGATCAGTATATTTAATGCCATTCTGTTGTAGCTCAGAGCAGATCTGAGCATTGCCATTTAGATTCTTGACATAACTATAGAATGCCGTGTGGTTGTCTTTGAAATTTTTGGCAATTTTATTTTTATAACTAGCGTTGGATGATTTTATGAGGGATCTCAGCTTCTTACTGAGGCTGGTAAGGGAGTTTTTTGCATCCTGGGATTTTCCTCTTTTCTGCAACAGTTTCTTCCTTCTGTTATATAGTTTATTTATGGCAGGGGACCAACAGATTGGCTTCCTTTTTTTGGAGGAGAGCATCTTGGTTCTATTTGGGATGGCACGATTCATGCATGAGTGGATGTGCTCATACAGTGTCTTAGTGTAGGATTCAGCAGTCGAACTTTCAGCTCCCATCTGCATGGGAGTCATGAAGTTTGTCACTTCTGACTTGAGTAGCATGAAGCTGGCTTTGGAGAAGTTTTTACGGAGGTTTCCTTACTGGGGGGGTGGGGTGGGATATGGATGTCAATGGTGATCAGCTTATGGTCAGACCTGACCAATGAGGGGGTGACCACTGGTGTGGAGCATCTATCTCCCATGCTGGTAATGACCAGGTCTAGGATATTGGAGCCCCAGGTGGGACAATAGATTCGTTGATCCAGGGCGTTGGAATTTATGAATTTCAAAACAGTGTAAGAAACTTCTCTGTGTGGAAGATTTTCAGTCCATATATATATATATATAGTTAATCACTGTATATTAATCAGATCAGACAATAGTAGTAGAAGCAGTGAACTTCAACTCATCTTAAGTCAAAACAAAACAAAACAAAAAATAATAATAGAAAATATATAATTGTAAAGAATTACTAAGTATTTGAAAGTAATCCAGGCAAGGCAGGCAGTCTGTTTCCAGTTGAAAATCCTTTATTAAGAACACAGACAAGTGATCCAAGTAAAACAAAAATAGAGTAATAATTTTCTCACAAGCTTTCTAAATATATATATTTTTTTTTTATCAGGCATGGGAGTGGTTTATTGTGCTGTAAAACAAAGTGTTATTGGTACACATGTTAAATTCACATCCCTTCCCCCATCAGTGTGACATTTGAGCTGGTCCTGCCCTACTTAGTAGCTGTTATAATAACATAACCCTTATGTACTTTAAATAAGATTTATAATGATGTGGTACCTCTTATTTAACCAGATTATTAAGTAGATTATTAAGTCTGTGATTTTATCCAAGACAGTATACTACATGGCTGGAAATATCCCAACCTTAGTTCATTTGGCAATAGAAAAATATATATAAATATATATACATATACATTTTGCATGTAAAAATCAATTTCTATTTTTATAACCTATTGTTAACAAAGATCGCTTTCATCCTTCTAGACTTCTTCAGGTCTGTGTACAAGCACCCTAAAAACTATCTATAAAAATATATATAATTGTATCATTAGTTGGTATTGTTATTACACATCATTTTGAATAAAGTGGAAAAAAAGAACCAGAAAATGAAAATAGAAAAATAAGAAAAAATGTATGTATGATGATGGAAACAAAATATACACTTAAATTACAAGTGATTTAAAATGGTATTTAAAACCAACTGGTAGAACAAAATAAAATAAAACACAATTAGCAATGTAAACAATGTGGCAATTTTCTAAGTTCCAGTGCACTTTTAATTGAACAGTAGTAGTTTAGTCCAGGCTTCCTAAAAGAGTTAAGCTTTAATTGCCATATGAGTTCATGTTTCTCTAGAATATTCGGGATGTCTCCTTCAAAATCACCCATGTCTACGTGATCCAGGATCTGGAACTTGAAACCTGTGTGTCTTTTATGAAGAGAAAGGGGTTTGGCTAGTGCATTATTTTTACATCCAGTAAAAGGGCAATAAAACTGTCACCTTGCTGTATAAATATACAAAATGTACATTAGTTTTCACATCTTTTTAGCTTTCTTTCAATTGGTCTAGGTTTAAATTAACAAAAACTTCTAATGTTCCTGCTTCCTATAAACAAATGAATGATGGAGACAAGATGTTAATCAGAAAAAAGTTTCCAAAGCATTCAACCAGTTTTCTTCGATAATATTTTGATATTGAATATGTGAAGTGTATATCAGCAGATTGCTATATTTTGCATTTTTTTTTTCTGTGATTTTCTCATTTTTTTTTCTAGGAGGGAGGTTGAGTCAGGTTGAGTCAGAGTTTTTTCAGTCCTTTTAGGTTCTCCAGGATGTTTTTATGGTTGTTCATGTTTCTCAAAATGGTTCCATCTCTGTGGTAATTTAGCTATAATCTAGCCTTGGGACTTCACATATTATACTTTTGGTTTTTTTGTGATAGACAGACATGGGTGATTTTAAAGGAGACATCCCAAATATTCTGGAGAAACATGAACTCATGGCAATTAAAAGCTGAACTCTTTTAGGAAGCCTGACTAAACTGCTACTGTTCAAATTACAAATGAGTGCTCTGAAAAAAAAAATTGCCACATTGTTTGACTAATTGTTTTTTTTTTTTATTTTATTTTTCTTTCGGTTGGTTTTAAATACCATTTTAAATCAGTTGTAATTTAAGTGTACATATTTTTTGCTTCCATCATCATATTTTTTTTTTTTTTTTTTTTTTTTTTTTTTTTTTTTTTTTCTTTTTTTATGTGTAATACAATGTAATTAAACTAACATAACAACTATATATATATTATATATATTTTTATATAGTTTTTTAGGGTGCTTGTACACAGACCAAAGAAAGTCCAAGAAGAAGATCTTTGTTAACAATAGGACATAGAAAAATAGAAAATGAAAATTTACACAATGTATATGTTTATATATAATAAGAGGTACCACATCATTGTAAATCTTATTTAAAGCACGTAAGGGTTATGTTATATTGACAGCTACTAATTAGGCAGGACCAGACCAAATGTCACACTGAAGTATATATATATATATATATATATATATATATATATATATATATATATATATATATCTCAGCACACAAAAACCAAATAAAAATAGAACAATTATATTACAAAAGCAGCATAGCAACAATTTTTTCACAATCTTCTGTTTCATAATCCAATTCCCTGAATTTATTGAATGAATATGCCAGGAAAGAGTGAAATTTTTGCTTTTATGCTTGTTTTGTTATGCTTATGTATATATATATATATATATATATATATATATATATATTTAAAATTTTTGTTTTATTTGTTTTACTGTGTTTCTTATACTTGTATCACTTATTTTTGAATTTATTAATTCCAATAACCATTGGGAAAAGGTGTTGGCACCTGAGTAGTTTTCCCAGTTAATGAGGAAGTTTCAATCATATCACCCAATATTAGGGTGTCTGATTGTATCTTAATATTTTTAGATATTTGAAGTGAAAGATCTTGGGGCGGGCATGGTGGGGATCTGGCTGGAGCAAGCTATTGCAGTCTTACCTAGTGTTAATTGTGTTAATTGTACCTGGTGGGCAGCAGATTGCAGTTGTGTGTTGGTGAGCTTAGATTATCAGTTTGGTGGCTGAAAAGTGTGGTAAGAGATGTAGCCTGGTATTTGCAGTGCCTCTCTCTCCTTAAACCAGGTCTCAGTTACTGCACAGGATATCAAGTCATTCACTCCAACATGGACAATGACAGAGTCGTATTTGTACTTGTTGTGGAGTGACTTGAGTGCATGTGTTATGTGGCAGATCCTGGCACCCGACAGGCAGCTGACTGTAATTTTCTCCTTGTTCAGCCTGGTGAATGGGCATCAGTGTGCCTGACTATAGAGTCACCTATGACTAAAGTGTTGGGTATGTTGTCTTGCCTTAGGGGCTGTTGTTGGGTAGCACACTGGTGTTGTAAGCTATGTGTCACTTTGGCTGTGACTGGTGTTTGTTTGCATTTCAGCTTTGGAGGTCCTTGTTGCTTGGGCAGGTTAATGTTAAGGGCCTCTGCATATGTGGGTTGAGGGTTGCTATGTGTGGGTGTTGATGGTGTGGGTTTTGAAGTGCAGGTGTTAACCTTCTCCTCTTGACTGTCTAGCACAATCTTGGCTGGAGAGAGCTTTGCTTCCAGTTTGGCTATGTAAGTGCATCTCTCACAGGTTGTAGTGTTGGGTGGTAGGAGGAGAGGGTTGTCTGTGTACATGAGGCAGTTGCTGCATTGCTCCAGTATGCCCATATTCACCAGGTGGACAGGAGAAATCACTGGAAGCTGACCCTTGGACATGCCTGTTTAGGTGCTTTTTTTGTAAAGTACAAGAGCTGTTTTCCCTTACCTTTGCAAGGTACTTTGCAATTATAGGCTGTTTAGTGCCTGCAATGAATTTCTTCTTATTAACAAGGAGAGTTGAGTGCTTGCATCAGGTTTAAGGCTTCCTAGTGCTTTCCAGCAGGTTCTAGAGCAATTGCTAGTCACAGGGGTTCAGATTTTAGTGCTACTACTGAGAAACCAGCTAGTTCTAAGGGAAAATTTGAAGAGCAGACTTTCTGTCACCTGGAATAGTTTAACGGTATATGGCAAGAAGGTTACCTCCTACAACAAAGGTTTGTTACTCACACATGCTTTAGAACACAAGTAACACACTTCGAGCCTTACATTAAAAACAGATGTGTTTCTTTAATTGACCTTATTGTGATATTTTGACTATATGCAATATTCATTTCATTGGTAATGGTGACATTATATGCTTATATACTGTATGAATAGTATACTGTATTAAATATAGTGGCATCAAAATCTCTGTTGCACCTTTGTATCCAAATATAGGAAGCCCAAATGTTTGTGTGAAAGCACCATCTTTTCTTTGAACTATATGCCAAAATAACTTGAGTTAAAATATCAGAAGAGGACCCAAATAAGCACTCAAATTTTGCTACAATAATTAGCGCAATGGGGATATTATAGCAATACAACAGCCTAACCAACAGCCCCAGAATTAACTGTATGAACATCTTGCCCACAATAAACAGAAAGAAAAAAAATCACAACACTGCCTAAAACATATGACTGCTCTAATATTCATGGTCCATATGGTTGCCACACTGTCTGGTTAACATAATGCATACTGAACTTATTTTATATTACCTGGGTCTGACGCTGCTGTCAGTACATTTGCTGTTATGCAATAATATATTTTAACAAGTATTCATGGGTAATTATGTGATATAGTCATCACAACTGTTTATGCTATTTTCCAAGTTCCAAAATCAGAGAAGTACATTTTACAAGCATGAAAAAGCGATCACAGTAGTGTGTGACAAGGAGTAATGTAACTTATGGTACTATTCTGGATGACTGTGATTGTATTGCTACAGTTTCACAATCCATCACAGTACTAGCATACATGAGCCACTATGAACTTGCTACTGCTACACATTGCTACACAGTGCACTGTTTAGTATTGCACAACCATGTCCTTCTCTTTCCCAGATGATATAATAGACTAACAGATAACAGCTTATGTGCATCTAGATAGGTAGAGAGATGTGAAGTATGGTCATGACCTCTAAGTATCTCTGATATTCTAGACATACTTGTCAAGTATTGGTTTTGCAAGTACACTCATATAGCATAGCCTGAAACAGTGCACAGATTTCTTACTCCTTTGTAAGGCTTTCTTTGGAAGATGATTAATGTAGATGCTAGAAAATTCCATTGCAATGCTTGGTGTGGGCACCTCTAGTGGGCATTGATGCATATTTTTTGACATAGGTGTCCTGTCCATAACTATGCTATATGTCTATTAGTTCGCCATCCACAGCTGTCCATAATAGTATGCTACATACCAGTCCCATATATATGTAGTTGTATATCTATGTGGCTCTGTGGAAAAGGGATATGATGTTCAAATAAAGTAAGTTTTCTCAGACATATATCTAGATCTATCTATAAGTATGTATATCTATCTATCTATATATATATATATATATATATATGTGTGTGTGTGTGTGTGTGTGTGTGTGTGTGTGTGTGTGTGTGTGTGTGTGTGTGTGTGTGTATGTCTGTATGTGTGTGTGAATGTGTATGCATAACCATACTGTAAGCAAAGCCAACATATATTGAATTAATTCTTTGGATAAAAGCCTGTCTTGTCAATGTTATAGCTCATGTACATATCATATATGAGCACTGCCTGTTACATTGCTTTTTTTATCCCAAAAACAGTAGTACAAGAATTTTTTTGGAATTTCTACTTGTGTATGTGTACATATAACCATAATGCTCATTAGATAAAATCTACCTTTTCAATATTATTATTCCTTTGCATATCACAATGATTACTATTTGTTATGCTGCCTCTTTAGTTACACTGAAGTCTTCAGAGTATCTCGGTGTAAAACTTTTTGGAATCCCACCCATTCTGTTTGGTGGGCTGAAGGCTTGCATGGGTTGCATGGTTGTACTGTAGTATTGCAGGTGCAGGCTTTGTTTTGTACACCAGCAGTTATTGCATTCTGCAGGGAAATATCTGTATTATTCAAGCTGGCATCATTTTATGTAGTTAATATATTTAAGTCTGAAGGTGTGGGGATACATGTCAGCTTGTCCCCCTGCAAAAGCACTTTCTTTCCTTTTATTTCATTTGTTTTTTTGACATCCCTACCACATTTTTTGTGCTGTCTATTTACTCATAAAGATTATACTAAGTGTCTAAGTGTACATGCAGTCCTACAATTGGAATTTGGAGCAGATAATATTTTTAGTTGCTGCTGTTTTTTTCTTCATTGTTTTGAGTTTTTTTTTTTTTTTTTGCTTTTTGTGTTTGACATTTTCTTCCATATCCAGATATGTGTGTGTGTGTGTGTGTGTGTGTGTGTGTGTGTGTGTGTGTGTGTGTGTGTGTGAGTTTGTACGTGTGTGTGTGCGTCCTTTAACATTTCTTTAGTTTCCTCTCTAATTAACAAGCTCATCCTGTTTTCTAATATGGTTGCTGGTGCACACAGAGAAGTTTTTTGTCTCTTTTTATTTTACCTGCATAATCTGTTTTTTTTTTTTTTATGATAAGGAAACCCCAGAAATGCATACAATACTTCAGGTTGGGTATTGCTAGTAAACCATATGAGAATATAACTTGTTTTCCATTACTCTGTAGCAAATGCCTTTTCCTCCCCACTCAGGCATCCTACCACCATTCCTTCCTGTTATGTCCTGTCGCTTGCTTAACTTCTCAAAGGAAAGGAGCTCTGCCTCAGTCTATTCTACAGCTTCAATAAAAAAAAAGGTTTATTGTTTGTTTATAGATAGATATATATTGATATACAGATATAGATATATAGGTGTATAAAGCAGAAAACTATATGTGAATATCGTTATTCTGTTTATACCATTATAATTTTTGTGTTGTTAATGTTTATGCATTTTGGAGCTTTTCTCCTCAGGTCTCCACGGAAAAAGGGCACCTGCCCAGTTGGACTAACCTGGTCAACAAATGTCAAATAAATAAATAAATATATGTACATTAAGCTAAATTTCAAAACAAAGGATAATAGTCTTGTAGTGTGAGTGTCTAAGAAGATCCAATTTAACAATCAAAACAGTCCTCTGAGGAACCAAGCATGAGTAAACTGGAAAGAGCACAGTGGAAATATACCAAGGGCATTCATGGATGTGAAAATTTAAGTTATTATGAAAGACTAAAATATTTAAACGTGTCCAGTATCTCTTATAGATATCTAAGAGGAGATCTTATTCAGGTATATAGGGCATTTAGTGACAACTACCTCTGGGAATGTTTGGGGTTATCAAAAAGTACTAGAGAATCGTCAGATAACTTATGCAGAAGGTTATATAGGAATGAGAAGTGTGCTAATTGGTTGTCTGACAGAGTAGCCAATGCATGGAACAGACTACCTAATAACATTAAAGCAAGTATTAATTTAGATATTTTTAAGAACAGCCTGGACACTTACTATGGGAACAAGTGTTTTGGTATATTGGCAAGCTAGAAGGGCAATAATGCCCATGCTTGAAATATTTGTATGCATTCATGTATATATGTATGTAACTAACATATTTAATACTTTTGTCTTTTACTGTCATGACATCTTCGAAATAAACAGCCATTAAATGACATATCTAATTATATCTCCAAATGACAGCATCAATTGTCTGGACATAAGTTTCATACAACAGAGTTAGAGAGTCATCTTGACTTAGCTGAGGCTTTTGACAAAATCCGCCATTCAGGCATCATTGAGAAATTCACCCAGTTAGGAATTAACCCATATGTCACTAGATGGATAGCCATCTGGCTCACTGCAGAACGCATAGAGTCAGAGTTGGGAATTCCCTTACAAAAATCTTTTTTTTTTTTGGCTGCTATGTAGCATTCTAACTTCTCCACAAACTGAAAAGATTCTTGGTTCACCTGCTTTTACAGTCAGCTTCAGATTGCGAACATTCATACACCTTTTATATTCTTACTTTATCTCCAGCCTGTAAACTAGGTAATTGTCTGCAGTTTCTTCGTGATAGTGTTTTTTTACTGCTGATTTCTGTATATCATTTCTCTAAGTTCACATAGTGTAATACATACACATATATACATTTCTCTAAGTTCACATAGTGTAATACACACACACATATATACATTTCTCTAAGTTCACATAGTGCAATAGCCACACTCTTACACAAGGCAGTAATGTTGTTGAAGCAGCCAGTTTACTTTTCACTTTTCTACCCTTTAAATGTATCGATGCACTTCTCATGCATTTATCTTTTACATTTAACTTTATTTCTGGATATACCCTTGATGTTAAAGTTGCAAATGGTTTGAAAACAAAAACAAAAATTTTGAATTATTTTTGATGTTTTAGTTTTGCTGTCCATAGGTTTATAGGTGTGTAATAGGCTAATGACCACTCAGGATTTTTTAACACTAGACATGTACCTTCAATCTCTGACAAGTTCTAGTACCTTTGGTAGTTTAAACATGGCTTAGGAGATGATACATTTACAAGTAGGGATATGGGAGATGAACCTGTGTCCATTACAGACATAAGTGCTAAACAGATGGGTAAATTTCTGTTCCCCATCCAGTTGTCTAAGTTCCATTTAAATTGGGTTAGGGAGGAGCTCTGCTTCTCATGAATGAGGAGCCTGCTCCAGAGAGTGGGTAGTCTTTAGGATACATTCCTGTCTCATCAGCAGGCCCTATTTACATATCGGGCAAGGATTAAGTCTTAAGAATGGGTAAATATTGTGCTTTTTCTTTTGTGGATATGCAGGAGATCCATCAGGGTGGGGTTTGATAATGTCATGTATACCAGGCAGAGCTCTCCCCTAAACAGTCTGTTGGAGACAGAATACAGGGATAGGACTTTGAGATAGGTACATATCAAATGGAGCATTGTACTCAGTGACAGGTCTGATGAGTGCCAAATACAGTGAAACAATGACATCCTTGGACCTAGATGCCATATCTAATGATTTCCTCACTACCATAGACACGTGGTGGTCAAAGGGTAGAGTACTGTTTATGTGTGTCTTCAGGTCCCTGACTATTGGATTGTGTATTAGGGGTATGTTGTCAATATGGTAGTTACCAGGGGTAACCTGAAAGATACTATTATTTATTTCTTCGAATTTAGTTTTAGTCTATGGCTCTGACACCAGTTATTTGTCTGTATCAGCCCTTCTTGAAAAATATTAGTGTCAGATGGGGATTCTGTGACTGTCCTAATTTGTAACTGTTTGCTTAGTCAGCCAGAGGCCCTTGACATTGGCCTTGACTTCAGAGAAGTAAATGCCAAAATGGAACAGTCCCAGGACTTATCTGTTGACTATCCACCAGGTGACATTAGAGTCTATGCCTAACTTCTTGAGTTTGGCAACAATGCCCAATTTGGGTTTTGTGTAAAATGCCTTTGCCAGGTCAGGGTAGGCAGCTAAAACTGTTTTGCCCTTGTCTATTGCTTTGGTAACCTTCAGAAAGAAGTCCATTATGTTAAATAGACACGACTTGCCTTTGATGAAACCAGACTGGGTTAGGTTCAGATTCTGGAGATTTCCTATGTTAGTGTTGATCATTTCCATGATTATTCTTTCCAAGGCATCATAGATGACCCACCTTTGTGCAGATGGGTGATGGTTGCCATTCTTCATTCATGAAGCATGAAGCCAGTTTGGAGACTACACTTAAACAGAGACTCCAGAGGGCCTCTTAGGTCATGTTTCATGCTATTTTGAAGGCAGCCTGGGATGTTACCAGGGCACATCAAGGCAGTATTCTTGGCCTGAGAGAGAGAGCATTGAAGACTTGTTCTATAGTGAAAGCTGGAGGAATTTTATTTGATGGTATTTCCTGAGGTGTGACTGGGGGAAGAGACAAGGGTAAAGTTAGAGTTGAATTTTTCTGCCAGTAGGTTTGCTACATCTTCTAGCTCACTGTAGATGGCTCCATTAACAATGAGCTCTGCATACAATTATGTTTGTTAAGTTTATATTTGCAGACGTAGCTAAACTATGTCTTGTGATAGTCCTTGGCCTGGGAGGCCACATTTACCTCAAATCTGGCTTTGGTAGACTTTCCTTTTTCCTCTTGAGGTATTGGTTTAGTTTGAAGAGAGTGTTTCTGCCCTGCTGGGTACTACCTCTCCTAATTTTTGCCTTGATTTTCTTTCTTGTGCTATATAGCCTATTTATGTTAGGATTCCACCAGTGTGAGTTGCTTTTTGAGTTAGATCTATAGTTATTCATGGTGGGTACAGCTGCCTCTATGCAGCTATCCATATGCTTGTATAGGATATCTGTGAGCAGTTCTACATAGACAGCAGTGTTCTCAGGGTTTGGGGGGGTTGAAATTTTGTCAGGTTATCAATTAATGGTAGGAAGTTAGCCATAGAGTTGTTCCTAAATGTTCCAGAGTTAGCTGGGGTTCTGGGCTTTATTTTTACTTCAAAGGAAATCATTTTGTGAACTGACTTTACCAGGTAAGGACATTACACATGGAGTGTGCAGTGCTATCCCATATTAGTGAGGATTAGATCCAGTATGTTTGTGCCCCTGGTCAGTGTATTCACAATCTAGTCCAGGGGAGTTTGACTTTACAATGTCCGGGCATCTCTGTGCTTGCATGTTTGATGTTGTAAATGATTCCCATTTAATAGTAGGGTAATTAAAGTCACCCATGAATATGGTACTGAATTGGCTTGAGAGTATCCCCAGTAAGCTTAAATGTGAGTTATTGGTTTCCTGGATCATAGAAGAGATGTTTAGCTCGTAAGGAAGTGGTATGGGTTTTTGTCTGTCATAATTTGAACATGGAAAAACTCAGCATTGTCTTGTTTGACCATACTTGAGGGATATTTAGTTTTGATGTAAATCAAGACACCTCCACCCTAAGATCCAGCTGTATAGTAGCTGGTGTAAATGTGTGGAAGGCATTAAAACTGTGCAGTGCTAGGGTGCTCTCCTCCACTTTGAACCATGTCTCAGTGATTACATAAGTGTCAGCAATCTGTAGGGTGAGGAGAGCTTATATGGACTAGAGTTTCTGGTTTAAACTCCTAGAACTGAGCACTAACACCTTTAGATATTCTCGATTTTGATTTGCTATGTCAGAATTATACTCAGGTTGGCATTGCCTAAAAATGACACTATAGGGAGGAGAAGTTTTTAGCCAATATTCAAAAGCCTAGAGGGGATGTAGACCATCCCTAGTAAAGCAGAGTGGTCTGTTGACTATCTCCTTCCATAGTGACAGATATTGCTCCCCCTTAGAATGATACCAGAGAATAAGTCAATTATTAAAGGCAGTCATTTTCTGTTAGTATTGTGGCATCTTCATTGGAGAAGGCAGAATGCTGATCCATGCTAGACTCATACCAGTCTAGGACACATATAATGAGAGCTCTATGATGTCTCTCTCTTCATATAGTCTAGGGAGAAATATCTCTCTGGTTATTTACACCCATGTGGATTACGACCGGGTCATACTGGTTCATGTGGTCGATTGACTGGAGTGCATGTATAATATGGTGGAAATTGGCCCCTGATAAGCAACTGACCAAAAATTTCTCCTTACTCAGTCTGGTGAAAGTGACATTAGTGTGTCCCACAATGGAGTCTCTGATAACCAGAATGTTGATTCATATTTTCCTTATGACTACATCCAATAAATTATGTCAACTTAAATTTTGGCAATGATTTTCATACACCAGCAATGTGTTCTGGATAACCAAAGACATAGCTCTTTAAAGGAACATTTACTTACATTATGGTTTCATGAATAAATCATCATGTGTTATTTTCAATGTTGGGTATTGTCCCGTAAGACATAGGTGACAACATGTCATAGTTGAATATAAGACTTCTCTGATGCTGGACTTACAATGGAAAACAGTACCTTCTATACTAATCAAGGTTGGGAGGCATTGTTCATTCAGTCTTTCATGATGTTATGTCAGGAGTTTTCAACTTCAAGAAAATTTACAACAGACCATCCTTATCAGCTGTTGAATAATGTGTGTATGTTGTACCTTTAAGAAGCATTTCAAGGTCAGCACATGCATATAAATAGCCAGCTTGTGCTAGCTTCAGGACCATTTTGTGAGTGCAGCCAGAGGATGAGCATGTATGAGTGTAATAGCTAGTTTGTTTATACGTTTATCTAAGTTAAAGTTATTAAGCCTCAATCCTGATGTGTTTCTATATAATAAAGCTGCTTGAACAGAACCCACAAAGACTTATCTATTTTATCCTTACTAGACTAGTGACATGGTGTCAGAACTGGAATTCCAGAGACTGCTTTTCAGAACTACAAAATGCAAAGTTAACAGTGAAGGTAAACTAAGAGAAACAAACACAGAAAAAGGGCCCAAAATGAACCAGAGGTAATGAAAACTTGCATGAATGCTTTATTTTATAAAAATAGATGAAATGGAGCATTGCAAGGGCAAAAACACTTTATTAAACAAATGAAAGGCACAAAAGGTTTATCAACTGAACAAAATGTTTAAAATTAAGATTTTTGATAAAACAATTATCAGAAAAGCACATAAGGGGTTCAGAATTACATCAAAATTGCAAAACAAGAATGTTTAAAGCAAAATGAGCATGTTTAGAATAAAATGTGCAAAGAAAAGTATAATGGGCAAGGAAAAGGATTAAACAAGCAAAACAAATATAACAAAGGGCAAAAAGGGCACATTAAGCATAAATAAAGAGACTGCATGTTTTTTGGCAAAGTACTGTGTTTTGGCATAACTACTACTTTGCATTGTATTCAGGGCATAACTAGAGTTATTTGAAGTATTTATTACTGTGCATTTATTCCGAAGAGTTTATTTGGGTGCAAAGTACAATTATTTTGTGTAGTGCAGTTAAAATACAACCATTTCAAAAAGTTTCTTGTACTCGGTGTGTCTATTCGCAAAGTGCTACCATTACAGAGTGTTTCTTGCCCTTTAAAGAGTTATTTAGCAAAGTACATCCATTTTGAGGAAGTTTCGGTGTGCTGTGTACTGTTTACTCCACAATATAGTTATTTTAAAATATTTCTTGCAATCATGATAAGTAACTTTTACAGTACAGCAATTTCAAGAGTATTACAGTGTCTGAGTATCTTACTTTGCAATGTTTCTTACACTGATAAGAGGTGATTTCTTACAGTACAGTGATTTAAAGAGTATTACAGTGCCCAAGAGACTTATTTTGCAGAGTTCACTTATTCAGAGGCTTATCATGCTATTTGGCATAGTTACAAATACTGGTATAAATTTCTGGCATATGTATATGTGTGTATGTTCGTGCATACTTGCAAAAGCCTTCATTAATATGTGTTAATATGGCAGACAGTTTTCGAAAACCCTCACCATTGGTGTTTTATCTGAATATTGCAGAGAACTGGAGAATATTTGAGCAAGAATATATTTTTATGCAAGCAGCTTATTCTGACAGAGATGCTCACACCAGGGCATTAATTTTGCTAAACCTAGCTGGGTCAGAGGTCATTGAAAGAGAGCATTAATTTGTGTATGTATCAGCAGTATATGAGGGAGAAGATGAAAACCATCAGATTGTTGTATAGGCTGAATCAAGGGAAGACCCCGAGTGTTTGAAGTGCAAATTCTGGGAAATGTGTAACCCCCAGACAAATATTATATTAGATAGGCATTTGTTTTTCACAAGAGATCAAAAACCTGTGGAAATTTTTGCAGCCTATATGACTGACTTGAGAAACAAAGCTAAAATGTGTCGGTTTGGTGACTTAAAAGATGAATTGATAAAGGGCAGGCTTGTATGTGGTATTAATAGTGCTGCAGTGAGAAAGATTTTGCTTTGTCACTGAGCAAAGCTATCGAGATTTGTCAAATCCATGAAGTTACAGAAAGGCACACAAGTATGCTTGCAAGTGATAAGACCATGGTTTCAGCAAGCTCCGGAGAAAATGTAAACAGCATACAACACTTGGCTAGCAGAAGCAGGCATGAGCACATGGAAGCTGCCACCCCTGTAGGTTTACCTGGGAACCCTCTAGTCTTCTAGCAAGTTCTAAGAAAAGGAATGGACAGTGCAGTACAAAGGTAAGTCAGCAAAACCAAAATCCAGCTTTATTGTTAACTGTTGCAATTGGGGTGCCAATCATGAGTCTAAAAGAGGAAAATTTTAGCATTTGGTCAGCAATGTCACAGGTGTAAAAAATGGAACCATTTTCAAAAGTTTTGCAAATAAAGTAAACCTCACACAGTTAAAAGAAGGGTCACTCAAAAAAGCAAGTTGATCACATAGAGAGCTGCAATTCTAATCTCTATGTAGATGGTGTATCAGTAACTGGTGAAAAGGTTGATGCAGTTAATTTGATGGCAAAGAATGAAGTGTTTTGCACTGTCCAGATCAATGGTAAATCCAATGAGCTTAATGTAGACACTGGTTCAAAGTGTAATGCTATGTTAGCAGACACATTTGCTAAGGTGAGAACTAGTGAACAACTCAATGTGGCTAGTTGTGCACAACTTGTTGCTTATGGAGGTGAAGAAATTCAAACCAAAGGCTCAGTAGTAGTAGTTGCTGGGCTACTTGCAGAGAAGCAACAGCTACTTGGGACAACAGGTACTCTATCCAATGCTGAGTGCCCTATAATATACATTAGGTCACATGGCTGAAAAACCCACTGCAGTATGCAAGGAAAATGCCAAATAGTGGGGTCATAGGACAGATGCATGACTGTCTATGCCAGAGTTCCCTACCCACAATACATCAGTGTTCCCATACAACAGCAGTAACAGTATGTTTGCAAGGATATGTCAGCAGACCACACAATCCCAGGACTGTCACAAAGAACCTGGCCACATGTTCTATTTTCCACAAAAAGGAGGGGTCACAGCAGGGGTCACAGTGTATGTCTGTCTGTATGTCTGTCTGCTGTTGATAGTGTGAGGAATTAAACTTCACTTTCTGGTGGCTGATGTGTCTCACTGGTTCGATGCTGACTGCACCTACAACTTTGGCATGTGAGGTACTCGTATGGTAGGAGTCCCAAAGATTGTCAATATGCCACAATCTGTTACTGCAAGAAAGCTGGATAAAGCCAGAGACAATGGGGGACAGAGGGCCAAACCTGCAGACATTATACCTACACCGGGTCACCTAGTAGGTGGTTAGTATAACAGCAAGTTGCAACAGGTCAGATTAGCAGCAGGATGTAAAGGTCATCACTTAACTGTGTCAGTACTTACAACAATTCAGTGGACTTCATTTAGTAGTATATTGCCAGAAACACACAACTATATGAGGAACAGAGCAGACATATGGAGTGGAATGCTGGATATCCTGCAAAAACTTGTACAGTGGGAGGTATGGAGACTGTCACCCTGTGTGTGGTGTTACATCATGTACCCCAGTCACATCATACTTACAACCGCTTAGAGCAGGAAATCCTGATAAAGCCATGAGCAGTAGTGAGGCAAAGGCCCAAATATAAGGAGAAGGATTAACTACTGGCCAAACAAATGTAGAAAGATCAAAGAATAACAGGTTGTGCAATAACATGGGTTCCCTGATGTGTATGGAGTCAGTAACTCAGTTATCTGTCAGGAATTCCTAACTTCAATCTATAATGCTTTACCAATAATGTACCAGAAAATCACAATGATATGTACAATGTAACATACATATAAAGCAAAATTCTGTACATTATATTGCAATCTGTACAGGTGATAGGTATGAGACATATATTACGTTCAGCACACAGCCGGGGAATGCCTTGGACAAAATATCATGGAGGTGCTGGAGTGCTGAAGCAGGTGCAGCAGCCAATTGGCTGCAGCACACAAAATCCCAGACGGGAGTACAGATAGATCTGGCCAGTTCCTATTACATGAGTGAATGCTAGAAATAGTTAATGCTCATTTGTTGAACCCAAATGCACGAAACCACAGGATATCGAAGGAATGGATGAGCGAATTTTTCCCCAGGGAAATAATTTGCTGGGCCATTCTCCGGACTTTGCTGTTTTCTTCACTGTGGTGTGATCTCAGAATTGGGATATTTAAGGTGGGGGTGGGGGTCCCACAGCCTGGGAAAAAGTTTGCTGATCCGTTCCTTTGAAATTTTGTTATTTTGTGTATTTGGGTTCAATAATAGATCTTTTGCTATTTCTAGCATTTGATCATATAATACGAACCCCGGTCTGGCCTGTAAGTACTGATAGTCACACTGGGCATGCTCCTACACTCAGCTAACTTGAGCCCATTTCTGATGCCTCATCTGCCAAAGGAACTGCTATGTGAAAATATGTCTGTGCATACAGACAGCTATGTATACATGTCTGTCTCTCCCTATCCCCCTCACACATTATTACCCTATATGTCAGTATGTAGCACATCTATATATACCTATATAGCTATCTATATATCTATATCTGTATCTATATCTATATATCTATATCTAATCTATATCTCTCTATATGTAACTGTGGACATCTGTACATCCCCACACACATATACACGTGTGTGTGTGTGTGTGTGTGTGTGTGTGTGTGTGTGTGTGTGTGTGTGTGTGTGTGTGTGTGCATGTGTGTGTGTGTGTGTGTGTGTGTGTGTGTGTGTGTGTATATATATATATATATATATATATATATATATATATATATATATATATGGGTCCCCTTCAGATGGTCATACTTTTAAAAGCTCGACTTTCATATGGCCAAGACCATATGATAGCCCACATTTACCTAAGCATAAATGCTATCTGCCACCACATTCAGTTGTATGAACAAAACACTCAGGTGACACATATCAAGGGTACCAGGCCTTGGCACAGGGTATACATGCATGCATGATTACCCTGCCTGGCCCCATTGTCCCTGCCACACTGTTGTATATGCACCCAGGTAACCATGCATGTATACAGCCGTACCTTGCTGATGTTATATATCTGCTGTGCTGCTATGCCATCCTGTGCCGATGTATTGCCGCTAAGTCTCCATAGCTGAGCCACTCACACCCCTGGATCAGAAACATACACAGTTATGTTAGACACCTGTTACACTTCAACACTACCAGCAGTCTAACATAATGCAACAAATATACGCAAACTTTGATGCACACAGCACCTGTCATGCCCACAACAGCTCACATGGCAAAACACTATCACACTACAAAACCTACATGTAAAATAACATAGTCACCTTGTGCATCAGACACATATTTGCATGTCCCTGCATTGATGGCATTGATGGCAGAGATGTGGCACAGGTATCATCACATGCACAGGGTGTGGTGAGGGGGTGCCAGAGGCCTAGCTTGTGCCAAACAGTTGACAGCATGTCTGTGAATCAGGAAGGGATGCTCATTAGGTGGGCCATTGATAGGTGTCATGTGTGTCTGTTGGTGACCTGCAGGTGACAGTGATGTTTGAGTTTGTGTGTACACAGTTAAGCCCAGTGCTAGCCCCACATGTGTGTATTTTGGACAGCTGTCGAACATGCATGGCATAGGGATAGTTCATTGTCTCTGGCCATGAACATGGGAATTGGTTCTACCAGGAGTGGCACTGTCACCAACATGCCCATGGTCAGATGCGGTGCTAGTAGCTGATGGTGACTGCTGTCTGTTGGACCCATGTCCCCCATGAGACTGCCCAGGACCACATACCCATGGCCTGCCACATCATGATGTGGACAGCACACTCCCTTCTGTGGTGCTGGAAGTACTACTACTACAGGACCGTGAGTGTGCTTGGCAAAGTGGACTCTCAGCAGATGGTGTTGCTGACCTACGTCCATGTGTCCAGTCACCTGCTCCAACCAAATGTTCCAGCACAAACAATGTGTGGTGAAACACTGACACCGTCTCAGCCCACCATCTGTCTGCTACATCAAAGAAACAATCCATGGTGTCACCACTGCAGTGGAGGCAGTCACGAATATCAGACTGTGCTGCATCCTGAGCATCCATCTGATGTTCTAGTCAGAATGTGCCAGTGCCTCCATGATGGACTGAAACATGTGGCAGGTGACCCATGATGTGACACCTGTGACAGGTGGTGGATGGGCAGCAGTCCTCCTCTGAGCACCCCTGTCAATCAGCCTGTGTGGGACCTCACCAACTCTCTGGCTATGGCCAGTGTCTACACTCACTGATGCCATAGTTGCCACACTGTCCTGTTTGATGTCACCACACTCTGACTGTCCTATATCTGTGGCCTAAGGCGACTGGGTATGTGTGGGCATACTGACTGTGTGCAGGGACAATGAGGGAGGAAGTGGGATGTCAACCCATGGGACAGATTCAGCCCCCAACAACCCCACCTGTGCCTCCCTATGGCCACCATCATAATCAGAATCTGATGAGGCACTGACATCAGGTTGTAAGGGGGACAGACTCCAACCATGTTCACCTGTGAGGAGGAAGACAACATAAGTACATTACTACCTGTACTATTATGTATGGTAATCCACACAATCACATACATGTGAGGAGCCACAGCTGCATTACACATCCCACATCTTATTTCTGATCCCATGCACAACAAACAAACATACAACAACATACACATACAAGACAGGCCCTTTATAACATGCACTGGAGCCATATCCGGTTAATGTTGCCAGTACGATACACCTGTGAGATAAGCAGTATGTCAATGTATCTGATAGACCTACCCCTAAAACACAGTACACCCTTTGTGACCATATTATGCCAGTTATAGTATCACTGCCTCAGGTATCGACTATCTCCATATTGCGTGTGAACAGGCATCTGTAGGTGATTGCCTCCTGTATTGCAGGCTGCATAGTCCTTCACAAAATTAAGTGGAAATGTGTTAATGTTCCTGCAAATACACGACTGTGATTACCCATTCAATGCACTCCAGTTAACTGATCCACAATTGAACATACAACCTAATCTACTCTGGCTAAGCATACTAGCTGTGCTTAGGTCAAAACATAAAAAAACATGTTGGAATATAACACAACCACTGGCTCGTGAGACATCCTGGCATGTATAAATGTGATCTGTGCCCCTATTGCAAATATGTGGAAGAGGGTGTAATGTTTTTGGTGAGAAACAAAAAATTAAATTCTGATAAGAAATACAATTGTAATTCAGAAATGATAGTATACTTGGCACAATGTCAGTCATGTCCAGCCTTCTATATTGGAAAGACTGAACATAGACTTAAAGACCATAAGTATGAGCACATTTACAGTATTAGGAAAGGCAAACAAGAAAATGCCTTAGCCAGACAAATACTTGAAAACCAAAACTATAGTTTCAAGTTTAGAGCCATAGACCAGTTACTTTTAGACAATAGACAGGGTCCTTTTCCATTATTATTGGAAAAGTTGGAATTACTGTGGCAAATTCGAATACATGCATGTCAACACCCAGGATTGAATGAGATCACTTCTGTTTTATGTGTTTTAAAACTTAGTCTTTCAGGATGAACACAGTTTAGTATTTTATGTATGTACATACATATAGTTTCTATATTAGAAACGTATATGCATGCATGCAAGCAACATTTTATTTTTAGTAGTTAATTAAAGGGTTAATTCAAACTTTTTTCATTATGAGGGAAGGAAATAGGTTATTGGTCTGTCAATTGTCATGTAACCATAAGATTAACTGTTTTAAATGACTACTTTTTGTATGTTTGTATCTGAAGAAGTTCTGGGTATCAGCAGGACGAAAAGCGCTTAATCAATAAAAACTACTGAGAGCTGTTTTCCTTGGTTGTTGTTTTCTTTGTGTAGACATGTATTACATACCTGGTAGAGTGATGTAATCCTTTTGTGAACAAATCCTCAAGAAAAGTCTTGCTAAATCATAGTCTGTCTTGGTAAGGCAACAAACAAACATGTTTCCCATAGGCAGTTGATTGCCTTTTGTAGGCAATGCTCATTGACAGGTAATTGCCTGTGCACCAATCTGTGGCTCAGACTTGCTAAATGTATCTAACACAGCTGGGTTGCATTCTCATTATCCAATGACATGGCTCCACAGTGCAATATTTACGTCCTTCATGTAGGCCTTGGCCCCTTTCCTAGTCTTTGAGACTGACATTAGTGAGGTGTGGAGACTACAGCATCACAGAGGATAGGTACAGATATTGTCCACTGTTGAGATTTATAAGGTATGTTACCAGTTTTGCATGCTATGTTTGACTATTGTCCCATGACATTGTGATTATCTAGCAGTTCAGTGTTAAACATTGTGGGTTGAGATAATAAGGGTGGAGAGACATGTGAGTGTCAGATGTCATACCCATCAGGCTATGTGTGCTGATGCAGTAGCTGCTATCATATCAACTCACTATCGTTGTAGGGGCAAACTGTGAAACATGTCCATGTCACTGGTCCTTTGCCCCCCCCCTTATGTATAGTTTTATCTGGATCCCTTGTTCTGGGGGTGTGAAGTATGGTAGGTCTGTAACAGGTAGCTTAACATACAGCTGCATATAACACATAGGGGAGAGAGTGAACACTTTGGAGGACAGCAAGCTGTACATGTAACTGAGGCAGCAGTGTCAGCTGTGTCATTACAGCACAGCCAGGGTGAGGTACCCTTTACAGTCCACTCGAGGGATGTACTTAAGTTACATCTGTTCTATAACAGTGTCAATCACAGAGTAGTAGGTGACATATAGTTAGCCTACACAAATATGTGCAGTGTGTCCCTAACTACAGGCTTTTGATTTGCAAACATGAGTAGCAGTTAATTCAGTAGCAGCAACCTGTGTGGGTTAAAACTGTATGACTCAGTCATTATTTGCTGTATTCACAAGAATGTAATTGAAGTGCAACACACTAAATTCGACCCCAGGACAGTGGGTGGCAAAATGTACTGTATACAAGGCATTTAATAGACTGAGCTACTGAGTCAGTGCTACAGTAGGTGTATTTGCAAGATATATGTGCATGCATACAGTCTTTGACACATGTTGTCTGCATCCATCATTACGAGCATGGCTTCCAAAGGCAGTTGTTGGGCAGCAGGATCCCAGTTGCACACATATGTACTTTGCCATTGCTGCCTTAGCAGGTGTGTTTACAGATGTTGCTGATGAAAGGGGATGGTTACCTGATATCATACCTGTCAACCTGTTCGAGCAAGTACTCTGGACAAAGTCATACATGCCAGTGGGACAAAGGCCCAAAACTAGGGACAATCTTTACATATTACTCTTAGAAACATAGAATGTTGATAGAATAACAGGCTTTGCATTAGCATGTGTTTTCTGAAGGGTATGAAGTGTGACACTGAAATGTCTGTCATGATTTCCTAACCTCAATCTTTAATAACTTGCCACTACTTTGCCAGAAACATACATTTTTATGAAAACCAGGCCAAGCATAGGGGGCAAAACTGAGGACATTCTGCAACAGTCTGTACAGTTGATGGGTATACCTGCTATCCCAGGCCTCGCATACATCTGTTATTATTTATTTGGCTGTGTACTGGTATAGTGTTTGCATCACAGTCTCAAGTACACTGCCATTTTTCCCATTATATGTACTTGAAGTCTTTCAGTGGCAATCAGTATATGTTGCTGGAAACACCTGTTTTAATTCAGAGCTGAGTGGCCTAGTCAGCTAATGCACTGTGCTGTAGTCGAGAGGGGCCCAGGTTGGAGATGTGGCAGGGCTGATTATTTTTCAAATGTGCCTAACACTATGAAAAACACATAAGATCATTAAGGCACTTTCAAGCACATTTAAGTGGGGTTGCATGGTGTGTAGCAGTGAGCTGCTTAGATCCGTGCAAACCCGCACTAAAAATAAGAAAGTAAAAGAAAAAAGTGGTAATAGGAAAGATGGTGAAATGGAGCCAAGCAGGGGAAAAAACATACTGAAAGGAGGTAGGGATGTGCAGCTCAGGTGTAGGAAAGGACCATAGCTCTCCATTTCTTGTACAATAGCTGTGCATTTTTACAGATTTTGTACATGAATTTGGACCCTCAAACCCCGGAGAGAAAGGTGAGGCAACAGAAATGTGTTGTCAATCCCATCGGACCTAATTCATTGTGTCTAGTGGACATGTGTCCGAAATGGAGTGCTATGTATGGGATGATATTTTTTTTACGGGACAGGTGTCTTTTTTTTAAGGAGAGAGTGGAATGTTGGGAAAGGGATATAGGTATGTGTGGTGAGGTAAGTTGGGTAGGAGAGGTTGCATTTGCAGACAGAAAAGACAGACAAGACAGCATACAGGGGTGGTGTGTGACACATGAGGGGGGGTAAACACCTTAGATGGGGAGGGTATTGTGGAATCAGAGGTGCATGTGCCTCCAGGAGGCAGCAGCATGACTGAGATCCCCATCTATGGCCAGTCAACACTGCTCCTTCACTGTCCCAAAGGTGGCTGTGCTGGAGGCTTTGCACCAGAGCCCTCAGGCCCCACCAGTTTGTCCAGTCTGCCCTCAATCTGGCACAGGCAATGTTCATAGCTCCTATGAACAATCCTGTGCACCATGGCCAGTAGTTGATCCTAGGTGACAACTCCCTTCTGCCCCCACTCCCAGGGGGACAGGCCACGAACCCTGAGGTGGTTCCACCCAAAGGTGGTGCAGGGCCAGTGGAGGGGGCACCACTGGCTTGGGTCCCAGATGAGCTGGTACCTGGTGCCATGGCTGGCTGAGGTAGAGTAGGTGGATCATCAGGAACCACCATACCCAGACATGCTGTGGGTATGGACGTAGAGCAATAAACATAGGTGAGTTATGAACAAAACCATTGCTAGCAATAACAGCATGCCAGAACACTGTAAATAACTCTATTACAGTTAAATGCATATTATGTGAAACACAACAATAAATAACAAAACAGTCAGTATTTTAACAGCATGCCAGTAACAGTAATGGCATAAGGCCAGCAGACTAGGTAATTCAACAAGATATTGTAGTAATTCATAACATTAATAAAACACATGCCCGAAATACAGTTTATGGAACAATATATGTTAATAGTAAACCATAACCAATATATAACAGTAATAAATATATGAAGATAAGGGCTGGGAAGAGAAAAATACAGTCCATTAATAACATCATAGGCTATATAGTTGACAGTAGTATTGCTATCCACTCTACAGGTCCCTCCTGTCTTTATATGTAAATGTGCCCTATAGCTGCTGCACCATATACATACCTCTCAAGCTATCTACATGGGACTCTATGGGCCAAGCCGTAACACCTTCCGGTACACAACTACAAAGGGCACTTGCACATGAAATGGACCTATATAACTACCAAGGAGTACTGCGGGCTAATGTACTGGTAAATTGATATTGACATATAATGATGTTGATGATACATCTGTGACAGAGGGATTATGCAACAGTAATCACATTCCGTAACAGTGTGACACTTGAGAGATGTGCATGTGTACAGTACAGAGCGTACATAACTGTCATGCCTTGTTTGGCAGGCATGGAGTTCATATCTAATAATAGTGAATGCAGGGGACATGTGCATCACATTTAGTAAGTGAGTGCATCAACCTTTACAAGACACTCCAGGACTACAGCCATACCATGATTGCATATTTTATTTAATTTATTTTATTTCTTTATTATTGAACCTGTTTCCTGTATTGTTTGCATAAATAGCACATTTGTGATAATGAATTTAACAGTCTGTGACACCTGAACAAACAATTATTTGCACATACTATGAGGTATCTCACCCATTTACCTGTGTCCCTGTGGAGAGAATGATATCTGCAATTACACATTTTATTTCTTTTATTTTATTATATTTCATTATTATTGAACCTGTTTCCTTTATTGTTTGCATAAACAGCACATTCGTGATAATGAGTTTAACAGTCTGTGATATCTGAACAAATAATTATTTACACATACTATGAGATATCTCACCCATTTACCTGTGTCCCTGTGTACAGAATGATATCTCTAATTACACATCTTATTTCTTTTATTTTATTATATTTCATTATTATTGAACCTGTTTCCTTTATTGTTTGCATAAATAGCACATTCATGATAATGAGTTTAACAGTCTGTAACACCTGAACAAACAATTATTTACACATAATATGGGCTACCTCTCCCATTTAACAGTAGTCCCTGTGGAGAGAATATCTGTTATCATAACATATCTGATTCAGTAATAGTTATTATGACATGGAACTAGATTCGAACCCTGGTCTGTGTGTAACAAAATGTACTTTGTACACAGCAGTTAACAAACCGAGCTATGGAGTCAATGATGATACTTGACTGACTGATTTTTTCCAAGACTCACCTGAAAACAAAATATGACCTGGTACTAATACTATAGCGTTATAATACACTGCAGTGACAATTGGATACACCTGCATGACATGCAATCATGACAGAGATAATAGGTAACATATAAATTAATAAATAAAATGCAGGTGTACACAATATATTGTTACCGGGTTGAAATATCAGCTCTCATTCCACAAGTATTGCATAGAAGTTTATCACAGATACCTTCAAGCATTTACTGGTATAGTTTTGAGTTTTTATTGAACAACAGTTAATATAATGTCGGTGTTGCAATACAGCTATGATTCCACAGTTATTGCAATAGAAACATTATTTCATTTACTTTATCAAGGTTAATCCTTTACTCTTCCCTGCTTATTTCAGTACATATGGCACTAGTCATTTATTGCAGTCCAGGTCTATGACAACATTCATTGCACTATAATCAAAACTGTATATACCTACTGGCAGTTAATACTTAACTGTTTGTTGCTTATATTACTATAGATTACAAGTTACATCCCTACTCACCACACTCACACCACAACCTGGCCAGGCACCCCCCCCCCCATGCACCTCAACATTGTGACCTCTCTCCTCTGCACCTGTAGGGAGAGAAGCATACCATTATGCACAACTGTCAATCCAACATTCAGATTAGGTATTGGTAAAACAATGCTAACAGTACTTGCAAATTTGTGGGGAATTCCCAGCCTGAGCTTCCCAGACCCAGGTGTCCAGAAGATCCTCCTTCCAATTCTTCAGGTCATCATAGTGGTGACAGACCTGCTCACCTGTGTGGGGGATACCTATAGCACTGGTGAGATTGTGTGCCAGACAGTTCCAAGCTTCTGCCTTGTACTGTGAGCCCTGGAACTGCTCCTGCATCAGCCGGTCCTCATGGTCTTTCTCTAGGAGTCCAACCATGACCCTGGACTCCAGAATACCCAACTGCTGGACCCAGAAGCATGCACCCTCTCTAACACCTGGCATAGTTACTGCACAGTTCAAACTCCAACTGGTTATGCAGTATTCCTGCATGTTGAGCTTAATATAGCCTGTTTACCACCCTTTCACACTGTTGGACAATATTTAAAAATGTGCCTCATCACTTGGCACCACACAAACCAGCTCAACTCAGCCCAGCAGTGTTTAAACTAGTAATGCTTAGCAATGCTTCACACTGCTTAGTAGTGTGCAAACCAGCTAAATGGAGCTGCGTGGATCCAAGCAGTGCTATAACAGATCTTGTTTAAGCAGTGCTTGGCAAGGCTTAGCAGAGCTTAATAACCTTTCTGTGTATTCAAATCCTGCACCTACTGCACATAAGGCTGTCACTTTAACCATTTGGCTACATGGATGTGTAGAATGCTGCTATACTTTTAGATATACTTCTGAGCTACATTTAAGCGCTGCTGAGTACCACTGCATGCAAACCTGCTCAGCTGTGCTTAAACGTGACCTTTGCATTGATAATTAAATGTATCTGGTTTCCATTTTTAGATGCCTGTAACATGTCAATTCCTGTACACCACACCACGCAAACTTAAAAAAAAACACATTTAACTACATTGATATAATGCACTTTGACAGTGCAGGGGGTGTGTTACTCATCTGCGACACAACTGTAACACACACCCTACACTGATTCAATGACTGTGTTCCATGGCTCTCCCTCAGTAATGTACCATCAGTAATATGCATGGCGCTATCGAGGGGGAACGATGTACACGGCTATGGTACCTTCCGTGTAGGCTCGACACTATGCTTACATGGATTTTATTAAATCTGGGAGATTGAAAAGTACTTTCTTCTTGTTCAGTATGCAATAGTACTAAACTGCATTTGTTAAAAGAATGACTTCAGCTAAGTCACATTCCTGAACTACCTTGGTCAATAGTAGCCAGTGATATATTTGAGTGGAGCAATCAGCATTACTTAGTGTTGGTAGCCTCTTATTCAAACTGGTTTGAGATTGATTTACTACCTAACCTAACATCTACTGCTGTTATTATCAAGTTGAAACATCATTTCTCAGTCCATGATAGTCCACACAAAGTTATTTCTGACAATTGTACCCAATTTACCAGTCAGTTGTTTCAGAAATTTGCAAAAGAATTGTACTTTGTACATATTACTAGTAGTCCAGAACATCCATGGAAATGGATTAACTTAGCGTGCAGTACAGAGTGCAAAGCAATTACTTGAAAGGTCAAAGCATAATAATACCAATGTCTTTTTGAATTTACTTAATCTCAGAAACATAACCCATGATGATATACTTGGTTCACCTGCTCAGAGACTTCTATCCAGGCAAACCAGAACAACATTGCCTATTAGTTCCAGTTTGTTGAGGTCTAAAGCTAAGAACAACAGGACAATTAGAGCTCAATTATTCAGAAAGCGTTCTTTCCAGTAGTGCAGTTATGATAAATTAAACTGATTTTTTTCGTCCATTGAAAGAAGGAGAGACAGTGAGGCTACAAATGGGGAAAAGATTCGACCAGATTGGTCAAGTAATAGGTATATGTACTGAGCCAAGATCCTACTTCATAGAATCTGAGGGTACGGAGTACCGGAGAAATCATAGGCATCTTCGTCCTCTACCGGAATTGATATTGCAGCATTGTTCCTGTGATACAGACTCTAGCTCTCAGAGCAATCCAGACAATGTTCCTGTTACAGAACATGTCTTAACCTATACTTCCATTCTTGATGATGTTCCTGATGTCCCTAAAGTTGAATATTCAGCAGAGACAGTCCCAGTTGCTAGACCTTATTCTAACATCTATGTCACACGATTTGGTCATATTTCCAGACCTAGTGTGAAATACACAGCAACCTGGACATAATTGTCTATATATATTTTGTTCTGTATAATTGCATGACAAAGAATTATTTGTATTGATTGCATGTCAATTAATGTCGTCAACATTACATAGCTTATTTCATAAAAAGGGGAGATGTAGAATAGTGTGTGTATGTTGTACCTTTAAGAAGCATTTCAAGGTCAGCATGTGCATATAAATAGCAAGCACATGCTAGCTTCAGTGCCATTTTGTGAGTGCAGCCAGACAGTGAGCATGTATGAGTGTAATAGCTAGTTTGTTTATATGTTTATCTAAGTTAAAGTTATTAAGCCTCAACCCTGATGTGTTTGTACATAATAAAGCTGCTTGAACAGAACCCACAAAGACCCGTCTATTTTATCCTGACTAGACGAGTGACACCAACAAAATTAATTATAAAAATAACAAACTTCTTTATATCACTATAAATTTTGATAATATGTATGGTAAGAGCTTACTCCCACTATTAAGGGCTTGTTATTTACATTTGCCATGGAAAGTGTGACAATACACTTTAACAAATGGGTTCATAATAGACTTCGTTCTTACAATGGAGTGTTTCCATATTCCAAAACTGCAAGAATATGCACCTAATATCTTTTCTACTGTTCTTTCTCATTATGTTTTCATTGTTTGTATAGTTCTGTCTACTTTCCCGTGCTCAGCACAAACCATCTAAATTCCACACTTATATTGGGGTCCATTGTTAGATATGACAATATGAGATGTTGCCGGTCTTAAAAATATATAATTTAATGCATCAGTGACACCTTGGTATAGTCAGGTTTTTTTGGAATTGTACACCATCTTCCAAACTGAGTCCAGACAGTGCAAGTTTTTGAACAGTATACGTTTTCCAAAAGTGTAGAACTGACAATATTAAAAATAGTTACTCAGGCATTCAAAATCCAGCCATTTAACAACATGTTAAATTTTTCAGTTATCATAATGGTTAAGGTCTTCTCTGTGAGACCAAACACTGTTCATTCTTGAGGCATTGGTTCATTGTACATAGCCTGCACTAATTCTACTAATGCTTCTGGGACTTCAAACCACCACAGGACTGCCAAAATCAGCTTTCTTGGAAAACGGTCATATTATCATTTGGATTCTTTCACCATCTCTAGCTTCCTCTCAACTATCTGTCTTACTGTGAACATCTGGATGGTTATGCTGCAGCCTGATCTGATTCCAAACTGCTCATCTACCATCTTACTTTCTACTACTCTGCATATTTGTTTACCATCACCCCCTCCAGAAGTTTCTCTCAGCATGACAGGAATTTGATGCCTCTGTAATGCCGTAGTTGTAGATGTTCCTTTGGTTCTTGTATACTGGTAGAAGTACACTTATTCTCCAGACATCTGGGATACGCCTTTCTCTCCATACTGATATGAGTCTTTTCTATGTCCCACTTTTTCCTGAATGCTTTCTTTCTTCTTATGACATCCTGAACTTTTGCATTCTGCCAGCACCTTTCCTTATATACCTTATTTCCATACCTGGCTCGGCCACATATCTGTTTTATAATCCTCATACATGCTGTTTTAAGGCGTTGCTATACTTCTTCATCAACTCCACCTATTTGATTTTCTTCTCAAGGTGTTAGAGCCCTGAGTATTTCATTGGCCTCTTGTGCATTCACTCCAGTCAACTTCCAGGACTTCAACCTAGTCTCTGTTGACCTTAGAGCCTTTTTTGACCACTGCTTACAGATGATTGTGGTAACCAGTTGTTTATGCTGTGGGCTAACTCTTTCAATGGGGATGACTTTGCAATTGCTGATTCTGTTCCACTGCCCATTCTTTACTAGGAGGAAGTCTGCCTGAGTTGCATGTTGACCAGTCTGAACCATGTGTTAGCCACCATTAAGCCATTTGCCAGACAGAAGTCTAGAATGACCTCTACTTCTCTATTCCTGTTGCCCCACCCATGTGTACTCATCAGTCCTCATATCCTGTCCTGTCTGTCCTGATATGTGCATTCAGGTCAGCCATTATCAGCACCAGTACATGTTGCCCTGCTTTACCTAGAACGTCCTACAACTGCTGTCTGAATGCTCTTTTGCTCATTATCACAACCTTGCTCTGGGGCATAGGCTGGGATTATGAATACTGCCTTATCATTAGGCTGGAGACCGATTACCATGAGTTTGTCACTAATTCTGAAGACATCCCTCACTGTTTTCTGAAGCATCTACCACACCACAATTCCCATACCATTTGTGGCATTTTTCCCTGAGTAGTAGCATCTGGATCCCAAGCCAAGCGGCTTTGCTGTAGTGCCTTCCATGTTGTCTCCTGGATACATAGGATGCATAGCTTCCTCCTTACCATCATGTCATCCACTTCCAACCTAAGTCATGTCCGTGAACCTATATTGAGTGTAGCAATTCTTAGTTCATGTTTGACAGGTTGATTGGTTTTACATTTAACTTTCACTTAACAAAGCTATCCCAGATAACCCAAGCTGGGCAACTGGATACTGTATAACCAGCACCTTATTGACCCAGGACTGCTGGGCTTTATGCCTAGTACACACTAGTCAATAGGGGTATATACATCCCTCCCACCATTAGCATGGGTCCCTTGCATAGGTCTGGTCCTCAACCCAATTATCATCAGCAAATACTGATGCCCATTTGGAGACATTAATCAATACAACTGAATCAACTACAGCAGATTTTTACACCGTTGCATGGCTATCCCTGACATGATGTGTAGTCTGTGACCCATATTCTCCTATCTTGAGAATACAACACATCACACTTGATACTCAAAGCAGTTGGTCTATAGAACTCTTTCCACTATAGGTACCCACAAAAGTTGGTGCTGTTGCCCACAACTCAATTTTTGGGTGAGTTTGAGGTAAAAACACTCAGCATGTTTTTGGGAGATGGGAGAAACTTCATATGGATACAGGAAGAACATGCAAACTCCATACAAGCATTGGCCAGAGGTCAGGATCAAATCTTGTACTTCGTGCATGAGAGGCAAAGACCTTAACCTGCTAATACTTTTACATAGGAAAGACCAACAGGGAACTTAGGAAGAGAGTCTATGAACATCAGTATGCCATTAAAGTTAAGAATTTGGACAATGTTTTGGGAAGCATTCCATGGCTTCTCCCAGTTTTAAAAGATTTTATTTTGCAGTTATTGATTGGGTCCCTATTGATTTTAATGAAGATAGAGAAGGGTTAAGAGTATGGAGAACTAAAATGGCAGGTTCTTTTAATGCATATAATCCCTTGGATTTAAACAGCAGCATTTATTATAAGTTAGTTTTAAAACACAGACAATTTTTATAAGTGTAAATGATTAATAAAATAGTTTTGAGATGGTTTGCATTAGAACTTTTGAGTTTCTATATTTCATTAAAATTTTTGCGTAATAGTTCACATTTAGTGTGTTTATACAGAATTTTTAGGAGTTTAGGAACAATGTTTCTTTAATAGTTTTTATCAGTCTTCACATGAATCTAAATTGTGGATTGGTTAAAGAAGTCATGTGATTAATTCTATTATTTAAAGATTAATTGAAGTTGTTTGTTCTGATGAAGACTAACAAGTTAATAGCACTTAACTAATAATTAAATCTCGTATTTCCTCTTTCCGTTGTTACTAGTGGGTTTTTATCTTTGTTTCTTTACCAGTGTGCATAAGCACCTTTAAAATACTGCATACAAACAAGCAGACTGGCTGATTTCCTGAGTAATTTGCAAATTATATCAGCATGCATGTGTGTGTGTGTGTGTGTGTGTGTGTGTGTGTGTGTGTGTGTGTGTGTGTGTGTGTGTGTGTGTGTGTTTGTGGAAGTTTGCATGTACTTAATGTGTTACTGCTTTGTGTTCTGCTATTATATGTGGCTAACAGTGATTCATTGAGTTTGTTTACATTTGCTCATAGCTTGATGAATGACTACTGTAAAGGAACTGAATCTGTGCTGGCATTTGCAGTTTAAATGACTATAGCTACTGTTTATGGTTCACTGATTTAATATAGGAGGAAGTAAAGTCAGTACAGGTGTAGGTAAATAATTACAGTCAGTGGGGTCTGCACACCCCACAGTGCATTCAGCCTTTATCTGCAGTAAAGATATTTTATAATTTGATTTTCAGCTTGAATCCAAATATTGTAGTTCAGTTTGAAACATAAAACCTTTGATCCTTTCTAGTTCAAAAAACAGGGTCATAGGCATTCACATCTTGACCAATAAAGTGATGTGCAAAAAAAAAAAAAAATCATTCCCTTCATTCAAACACAAAAAAGTAATTTGCCATAGAAATAACATCAGCTTCCTTTGTTAGAATTTGCTTGGTAGTATGTAAAGTAAAAGCAACCGTATACTGTTTCTAACAATATGTAAATATGTCTGAACTGTGCAGTACTTAGGCACTGAAAATTTCTCTTGCAATACTAGACAAGCACTGTATTTACCACCTCCCATTGAAATAGATTACATGAAGTGTGCACTTCACAAGCAAGTAAAGTGGATTTATTTATAGGCTCCCAGACTCTACAGATTATACATTTTAAAGGCTGTCTTCTGTTTTCTATTACATGCATCAATAATGACATATCTCAAGGCCCTTTCATTTTGCACTGCTATCTTCCATACTAAAACATGATGCAGCTTTCTTGTACCATTTAACAGATTTAGTCTGATTGATTTTTTCTGTTTCTGGGGGATTCACTGTGTGCAGTTGCATAAGCACAGTTGCAGCATGAATTTAAGAAATATGGTACAATATTTGCTGGCACATTGAAAAAACAAAATGATTGATGGTATGGAATGAGAAAAGAAAAGTCATGTTTTCCTTTGAAGGTACAATAAATTGCTTTCAGTGCTGTGAAGGACACATGCAGGCTTGGAATTCTAAGCTATAATTGTTAATGATGAAATTCTCATAACCCCAATATACATTTCACTACAATATCTTCTGGTTATAATTGCTCGAGTCCTAATTTCTTAACAGAGAGAATACACTAATATACTAAATGCCTGTATAATGTCAACATTTTAGCCATCAGCCTCTGAGAAGTGGCTGAAGCTTTATGTAGGCCAAACTGTAATGTTGTTTTCTAAAACAGACCATCAGGGGTCACAAAGACTGTCTTTTCTTTGGTGGGGGGGGAGGGTAAGTGGTATTTGTCTATATCCCATAATCAAGTCCAGTACTGTCCTGTATCTCTGTTAACTCATCATTTCTGGGTATGGGATAGCTAGCAAACTCTGGGCGATTGTTTATATTAAGACACACCAGGAGATGCAGTAGCAAGTGCCACCCCCAGTGTGATGTGGATCAATTTTATTCTAGTGATAAAGTGAATTTGGTATGTTCTATGTTGGAGATTATACTGGAGAATAATATTTTTTGCTTTGGTAGCGATATATACCTTCAGAAGATTGGTGTAGCTATGGGGACTTCTTGTGCTAACAGCTACGCCAATCTAGCCCTGGTAGAATGGGAAAATACCTCATTTTGATCCACCCAGCCTTTCAACAACATTTGAAGTTGTACATCTGATTGGTGGATGATGTATTTCTCCTCTGGACAGGTACACTTGATGAGTTAAACATTTTCATTGAGTTTTTGAATACCACTACATCGTTCCATAAGTTTGCCAGCAAAGTGTCTCTGGAAGAAATGGATATTTTAGATGTCAAACTTAAGAAAAGTGATATGTTAGGTATTCAGACTAGTATATACATGAAACCCACTAGGAGAAATGCTTTGTTGCATAGAAACAGCATGCACCCTAAATGTGTTAGCAAAATGTAGTAAGAGGACAGATACTGAGAACTATGAGACTCCACAACGACGATGTCCAACTTCAGTCGGCATTGGATAATTTAGGGAATGATTTCAACAGTAGAGGTTATTCAGATAAGATGTTTTTCACACAAGTATCTGAACTAATGGTAAAAAGGTCTTCCAGGGGCAAACCTTTGTTTATGGATAAAGTAGATCATAATATACAACAAGACTTTAGTGAACAAAATAAACTTAGATTTCCACTCACATATACTGGGGACATTGGGATATTTTGTGATGTGTTCAAACGGAACTGGAATATTTTAAAGACTATAGGTGAATTAGATGGACTACTGGATGATACACCCAGATTTGCTTTTAAAAATAAGAAAAATCTCAAGCGTCAGCTATGTTATTTAGACAGCCAGAATGGTTACACTAGGATGTCACAAAGGAAAGGCACTTATATGTGCAGGAATTGCATGGCTTGTCAATACTTTCATTCCTGCCTTAAATATTCTCATACAACTCCAAAGTTCAAAATAGTGGCCATACATTATGCTGATTGTAAAACTAAAAACCTAGTTTATTTTGCCTTTTACACAGCATGCAATGCTTACTATATAGGCAAGACAAATCGCATGCTTAAGGAGCACATTCAAGAACATTATAGGGACATTAATCCTTGTAAAACTACTAGTGCTCTTTATAAACATATGAAACAAGAAGGTAGTTTGCATATTTTTAAATTATTTGTTTTGGATATTTTGGTAGAAGGGAAGAGAGGTGGTGATATCAAGAATCGCACTGAAGCCTTATAACAAAAGTGGATCCTTAAATTAAATGCATACACACCACCTGGTATTAATGAAATGGTCTCTTTGAAGCCGTTTCTTAAAGCAAGAAGTTTAAAACATTAATGAGATATATATACATATTTTTATATTTTATATATATATATATATATATATATATATATATATATATATATATATATTTTATATATATATATTTTTCATACACATTCATGCATAATATGTTATACTTTGATTAAAGTAGTTATTAGTTATTTAGCATGTCTTATACACATTTTTATATTATGTTATTTTTATTTATGGTTATTGTATCCTGTCTTTATGTACTGTCTTTTTAATTATTTAATTAATTTAAATGTTGTTAATTGGTATATGTATTTAAGCAGAGAATCTGTTGGTTTGATGCAGTCTGATGAAGCGACCACAGAGGTTGTGAAAGCGCTTACTTTGAGCTCTTCAATAAAGATTTTTTGCATTTTATCGAAGTATTATTGTGGTAATCCTGTACAGTCATGGTGGTTTGGCTCTGCTCCCTTGTTCTGTGATGTGGATCAACCTTATAATGTCAAAACTATTTTTAAGAAATGAATGTTCGTGTGAATTATGTTGTTTTTAAAAAAAATTAAATTAAAAAAAAATAGCGTAATATCCATCGGGGACTTCTAGTCCCCACACCCCCATTAAAGGACTGCAAGACACATAAAACTGCTTATACCATGGGGTGCAGGGGGATGGCAGCCCCCTTGCTAGATGTGTGTGGCCATCTTTCACTGACATTATGTCAGTAGTGCCAGACATTACAATTTCAAATTTTTCAACCTTTTTTATAAAACTTTTTAAAAAAATTCTTAAACACTTACCTGACAGCCCCATTAGAATGTCAATCAAGTCAGCACCGACCACACCTGCACAAAGTCCAGTGGTGTGTCCTAAAATAAATACTCACCAAACTTTTAATTTCTTTTTGAGTTTTCCAAAAGTCTTTCCTGAATCTAATGATTCTATTATGTTTAGGAGTTATTACCATTAGGCTCCTCTATTCACTACACACACACATATATACACACACACATACACACACACACACACACACACACACACACACACACACACACACACATACACATATATATATATAGAAACACAATGCTTCTACTGTGTAACTATGATGACCCATTCATGTAGCATGTCATCAATTGCAAATCCTCAAAAGCTGCCCATTACACACATTGTAATTGGGCAACTTGAAAAAAGGCAATACCCCCACCCTAATTAGATATACCACCCTGACCATCTTTTGTACATTTTTTTGTACCATTTTTGTGGCTCTAGTACTCTGTAGAGTATCAGTCTAACCATCATTCTATGTGTTGTCTTTCTGTTATATTCTGTCAGTATAGTTTTTCTGGGTATATCTGAAAACACTTGTTTCTTTCTTAAAAGACATTCTTTTACTTCCTGTTTTTATAATCTTCATAAGTATACCTCTAACTGTGCATCAGGTAGAGGTTCTTTGGTCTCTGGTGTATGAACTTCAAATTCACCACAGAATTTTCTACTTCTTTCAATGGCTTTATTACATCAGCATGATGACTTTGTTCTATCTTTCAATTTCCTGGTTGTCTAACCTTATGGTTTCTTGCATTTATTCCTTCACCCACAAGGGGTGCCAACATCCTGCATCTGGTGATTACCAATATGGGGGACCATTTAAGCACCCCTATTGTGAGGTCTTCCCTGGTGAGATCTGACGATAAATCAGTCTCATTTGAAGTTGCTATCACACCTGCCCCTTCCCACCAGCACCAACTAAACTAAAAAAGTTCTCCAAAGCAGATTAGAACCTATTACGGGATGGTATAAATAGCTTTACTGCACCGCCCCCCTCAGATGGAACTGGCAACAATGCCAAGTTCTACACAAATGCTGTATACATAACCCTGAACAACTGCACTGACACGGCTGTACCTGATAAGACCAAAACAAGCTCCTCAAGAAAGACCAAACCTGTCTGGTGGGCAACTTCCATTAACAGGCTTTACAATAAGAGGAAGAAATTGTTGTCTAAGAGTAAGGGGGAGCGAGCCATAAAATGGAAGCATTCCTTCCTCAGCTTAAACAAGAAAATAAGACTTTTTGTCAAGTCTTCCAAAGCTAAATATGAATCCAAATTAGCTTCCTCAAGGAGCCACTTTTGAGATTTTAAGTATTTTGCTTCAGATTATTTGTTAAGTTTTTCTGCATTGCCGCCTACTTTTGAGCATTTTCTGGCTTGTTAAACTTGATTTCTGTGTTGGTAACTGTATTTAGAACACAACTTAGAGCTGATTACTGAATTTCCTGCCTGCACTTATTTTTAAAATCGTTTTTTTTTTCTTAAAACTTGCATTTTATCTGTCTCTGGCCTAGCAGTCAAGTGTGGGGTCACTTACTGCACTGTTCTAACTTGTTGATACTTGTGAACCTCTGCTTTCCTTAAAAAAAAACAAAAAAACAAAAAAATCTTGCTTTTTTCGCACTTTTCTGAGATTTAAAAAAGTTCAGTTACAGATTTGCTGTTCTAAACTGTTTGTAAGTTTCTTGGAGACCATTGTTTGCTTGGGATAAAGGGAAGTCTCTGTGTTCATCAGTGGCAGAGATAAACATTGAGCAGCCTGCCTGCCCTTGTGGGAGTGGTTACTGCCTTGAAACTGTAGTTTTATTGGCCATTTTGGGACAATTCCTAACTCCCTGATCTCCCCTCTCTTAAAACCCTCTTTTGCGTGGTTTTGCACGTTTTTGCGCATAGCGCGACATCGGGCAGCGCCGCCTAATTGGGTTTAAACTATTCCTGGCTCCACGAAGTCTGCTGTTCACTTTTTCCCTTAGAACTGCTCTATCTCTCAAATTAAACACCATATTCTCATTCTAAGGCCCCTCACTGGTCCAAATAAGTAATTTTACAAGTTAGCACTAATAAACCATAAGCACTACTTACTCTTATACTCTCTACGATTGCCTTGTCCCCTATTGGTCCATTTTAATTCAGTTCCCTATATTACTCTAGCATGTCCAAAGGTCAGTCAATGGTTTCATCTCCAGTCCAGCTGGTGAATCTGGGAATTTTGAGGCAATGTTACAACTGTCTCATGTACACGGACAACCCTCTCCTCCTCCAAACAGGTTCAAATATTTGTGAGAGATGCAACCATATAGCCAAACTGGAGGCTGAGCTCTCTCATCTCAAAACTGGTGTAACCAGTCAGGAGGAGAAGGTAACCTCACACAACACAATTCCAGTATCACATAGTCCCACCACAACAGCGAACCAAACACATAAAAACACAAAAACATACTCGGAGGCTCTAAATAAAAATCTACCTAAGCAACAGAGACCTCCAAAGCAGACATCCACGCAAACGCTACCCCAAAACAAAACACATACAGCACATAGCACACAAAGTCAGTGTGCCAAGCAGTCACAGCCCTTAAGACTGAATAACACACCTGATACTCTTGTAATAGATGACTCTATTGTCAGACACACTGACGTCCTGCTCACCAGGCTGAATAAAGAGAAGGTCACAGTGAGCTGCCTGTCGGGCGCTAGGATCCGCCACATAACGGAAGCACTCAGGTCACTCCAAAGCAAACACAAATATGACTCAGTCATTGTACATGCTGGCATGAATGACCTGAGACGTACCTCCCTCGACTACATGAAAAGAGACATAGAGGAGCTCTCTGATCATGTACCCCGGGCCGGTATGACCCTGACCTTCAGCAGCATCTTATCCTCACCTAGAATGATACCACAGTATAAAGACAAAATGATCGATTTTAACAATTGGCTAAAATTATGGTGTCATTCAAAGGGGATCCAGTGTCTGTCAGCCTGGGATGACATGCTCGACAAGCCACGTTGCTTCGCTAGGGATGGCTTGCACCTGTCACCCCTGGGCTTTCGGGGTGCATTGCACTCAAAGCTCTCCTCAGTATGGAGAACATCGATATCTGTGTAGTGACAGAAACCTGGTTCAAGGCTCCAGAGAGCACCCCAGCACTACCAGGTTATACCTCATATCATGCTTTTCGGCCCCAAAACCCGGACCGAACCACAAAAGGAGGGGGAGTTTCCATATTTATCAAGGATATCCACACCTCCAGGTTAGTGGCATTGCATGACATATCAGAGACCATCCAGGTGCAACTGACAGTGGGCAAGACTGCTTTTCAGTTTATAGCATCCTACAGACCACCCTCTCAAAGTCAGGAATCCCACTCGGCTTTCCTGAAAACATTGGAGAACATGAAGATTTCTCCGAACACCATTATATTGGGCGACTTCAACTACCCAAACATAGACTGGGAGCATTACTCAAGCCCCAGCACCTTAGCCCAAAGGTTCCTGGAATTTATAAACTCAAATGCTATGGAACAACTAGTCACCACTCCCACAAGAGGGGAAAACATACTAGACCTGATCATTACCAACATGGGGACTCTATGCTCTATACCAGAAGTATATCCCTCATTGGTAAGATCAGACCATAAATTAATTTCACTGGATATCCACATCCCGACTCCACCCCCAGCCCAGAAAACCACAGTGAAAAACTTCTCAAAAGTGAACTTCACACTTCTCAAAACCGAGGTGGAATCCTTCAAGGCCCAAGAGCCAGTGGAAACTACGGCCCAAACTGCAGAATCCTATATAAACGCATTCTACGGACATCTCCAGGAATGCATGAATCATGCTATCCCAAACAAAATCAAGACCCAATCATCCAAAGGCAGGCGTCCGGTCTGGTGGACCCCAGCCATAAATAAACTGTACAACAGAAGGAGGAAGCTACTACATGATAGAGCAAAATCCCTAAAAGGGAAGGCATCTCTGATCAGTACTAGCAAAAATTACGATCCCTCATAAAATCCTCCAAGGCCAGCTTCGAGAGAAAAATTGCACAGGACACTAAAGACAATCATAAGGCTTTTTTCAGTTATGTTAGGAACCTGGGATGCAACTCCCAGACTTGTTCTGAGTTGATTCTAAATGACAAAAAATACACTGAACCCACAGATATCGCCAATATCCTGGCAGACAGGTTCAGTGCAAACTTCTCCCCCCCTCCCCCCCAAAAGAACAAGTATCTATCCTGGCAGAGTGCAGCCTCCCAGACATCTCTGATGCTCAGGTGAAGGCCGCCCTCTCCAAAGCAAAAAACACTGCTTCCATGGGACCAGATGGCATCCCGGTTTGTGTCCTACATGAACTCCAAGAAGAACTAATCCCTCAAGTAAAACTGCTGTACAATCTCAACCTCACTACAGGATATGTGCCCAAAGAATGGCGTACAGCAACAGTGGTCCCACTCCATAAAGGTGGCGCTTCTGCAGACCCTGGAAACTATCGCCCCATAAGCCTGACTAGCCTAGTCTGCAAGGCTATGGAGAGGATCATCATGGAACTCATAAACAAAGACATTGGGGACCTACAGACACTAGATCCTACCCAATTTGGCTTCATCAAGGGCATATCCTGCCTTTTGAACCTGGTCGACTTCTTTGAAACAGTCACCAAGGCCATAGATGAAGGGAAGGTAGTCCACACAGCCTATCTGGACCTCGCAAAGGCATTTGACACAATACCCCACTCGGGCATCATAGATAAGCTATCCAGCCTAAATATAAACTCCTATGTCACAAGATGGGTCGCAAACTGGCTCAAAGACAGAACCCACAGAGTCAGAGTTGCTGGAGCCATGTCAGACTCGAACCCGGTCACAAGTGGCGTCCCACAAGGTTCTGTCCTGGGACCTCTCTTGTTTGGTATTTACTTTTCTGAGGTACAGGCCAATGTGGGAGGACTATGGCTCACCAAGTTCGCAGATGACTGCAAACTGGGCGCCATAATCGACTCTCCAGCTGACACAAACATCCTTCAAAAAGGTCTCGCAGAGACGGATAACTGGTGCCAGAGCCATGGCCTAAAGCTAAATGCCAAAAAGTGTATAGTCATACCCTTTGGAAAAAACAACGTGCCCACAAATTACCACATAGGTGGTAACCCATTAAGTACAGAGAAAGTAATTAGGGATCTGGAGACCCAAGTTGATAGCAATCTCTCCTTTGACAACCACATTGCCAATGTGGTTAGAAAGACTTCTACATAGCCCACCTCATCATGAAAGGATTCACATCTAGATCAAGAGAGGTAATCGTGCCCCTTTATTCATCCCTCATCAGGCCCATCATAGAATACAATGCCCCTTTGGGATGTACCTTACCCGACACCTGCAGCAATTAGAAAGTCCCCAAAAGTACCTCACCAGGAGGATCAAGGGACTCAAACAGATGCCATATGCTGCTCGGTTAAAAAAACTCCAGCTCTACTCAGTTGCATACCACCTACTTCGAGGCAATCTATGCCTGACATATAAAACTATGTCCAACCCAGAATTAATGGACATTCTCCACCTCAGTAAATCTAAATCCCTTAAAGCCATGTGCACGATGGACATGATCCTCAGCACAGAAATAAATAGAACATGCTGGAGGGACAGATTCATAACCCAGAGGCTCCCTTCACTCTGGAATAGAATTCCAATTCATGTTAGGCAGCGCACCTCACTGACTCTCTTCAAGATGAATCTTGATGAGTGGATGGGGGATCGTAGGTGTGTCCTGGGGATTACTTCCGTGTCACTATTAGACAGAGGCACAGTAAACTAAACTTTAAAAAGGGCACAGTATACTCAAATCAAGGGGTGGCATAAGCCAAACACAATCGGGCTAGGCTTATAAATGCCCCAGGGCAGATAGCCTAGTATGAACCTATGAACCTATCAAGTAAGGACAACCATAAGGCGTTCTTTAGATACATCTGTAACCTAAAAGGAAAGGGCCAGATTTGTGCGGAACTAGTAGTTAATTAATCAATAGAAGCTAACTTTATACTAGTACTTGTGTTTTCCTGCCTTTTCTCTTTCTCCTTCTTTGACTTAATGAATGATTGTTTGTATGTTTGTATCTTTCGGCTTTTCCCGGTTAGGGGTCGCCACAGCGGAACTCCGGTCCGCTAATGATTGATAGTGGATTTTTACATACCGGGTTACCAGCCCTGATGCACAACCTTCAACGCCCCATTTACGTATGCCTCCACACAGAAGACGCTCTAGCTGAGAATCGAACGGGACAATGTCTTGCTATGAGGTGACAAAGCTACCACAGCACCACCACCGCAGTTCTCTTTGACTTAATGAATGATAATTTTCAAATATTATGTAAACTTGTATTTGATTGTGTCTTAAACCTACGAAAGACTTTGTACTTGATTGTCTCTTAAACCTATGCAAAGACTCTGTACTATTGTTCACAAAAACAATTTTTATTTTTTTCCAACCATTTTTGCTCTCTAATGTATTTGAATCTAGTCATTTTTTAATTATTGTATTCCGTAATTTACTTATGCTTGGAGCTTTTCTCCATGGGCCGCTACTGAAAATGGACATGTATCCAGCTAGACCAGCCAGGTCAACAAATATAAAATAAATAAAATAAATAAATAAATAAATAGTTAATGATACCACATATACTGAGCTTGTGGACATTGCTAACCTGTTAGCCAGCAGGTTCTGTGAAAACGTCACTCATGTCCCCACCACACTTCCCCAAGACATCCCTACCATCTGTCCTCTACTTTGTATATCTAAAGAGCAAGTCATGAACGCCCTATTTAAGGTCAAAAACATAGCATCCATGGGACCTGATAACATCCCAAGCTGCGTTCTACACAGGCTCAAACAAGAATTAGCAACACCATTGGGTACTCATCAGTCATAATGTAAGCACTGGCTTTATCCCAGCCAAATAGAAAAAGGCCATCATTATCCCTTTGCACAAAGGTGGTGCTTCCACTGACCCCTGGAACTATAGACCTATTAGCCTGACTAGCCTTATCTGACAGACCATGGAGAGAGAATCATCATGGACATTATCAACAAAGATATTGGTAGCCTCCAAACACTTGACCCTACTCAATTTGGATTTGTCAAAGGGAGATCATGCTTGGTGGACATCTTCAAGACAGTCACTAAGGCCCTTGATGAGGGGAAATCTGTGTATACAGTCAACCTAGACTTAGCCAAGGCTTTTGACAGTATCCCCCACTCAGGCGTAATTGAAAACATTACCCAGCTACCTGTCAACCCATATATCATTAGAAGGGTCACTAACTGACTCACTGATAGAACCCATATATTCAAAATAGGGAAATCCACCTCCAACAGCAGATCTGTAACCAATGGTGTTCCACAGGGATCAGTCCTAGGACCTCTACTGTTTGGATTCTATTTCTTTGAAGCGCAAGCTAAAACTAAAGGTCTGTGAGTGACAAAGTTGCTGATGACTGCAAACTGGGAGTGGTCATAGAATCTCCAGAAAATGTCAACATCCTACAAGGGGGTCTTGTACAAACAAATGACTGGTGCCAAAGTCATAGCCTTAAACTCAGTGCAAAAAAAGTATATTATCATCTCTTTTGGTAAGAGTGATGTTCCTGCTAACTACCACATCAATAATAAAACCCTAAGTACGCATTCAGTGGTGAGATTCCTGGGAACGCAGGTTGACAACAACCTTACCTTTGATCACCATGTCACCACAGTGGTAAGAAGGGCATTCTGTATTGTTCATTTCATAAGTAGGGGCATTGCCTCCAGAAAAAAAGAAGCTATGAAGTTATAACCTCCCTATACTCTTCCCTCATCATACCGATAATTGAGTACAATGCCCCTTTTGGTATGTACCTTTCCAAGCACCTGCAGTAAATGGAGAGACCCCAAAGGATCCTCGCAAGGAAAATTCTAGGTCTTCAGCATCTGTCATATGAGGGTCATCTGAAATCACTGTCACTTTCTTCTGTTTCATACAGACTACTCAGAGAAGATATCTACCTTGCATATAAAACAATCTTTGACCCTGCTTTATTGGAAATGCTGCATATCCGTAAATCAAATGATGCATGGGTTTCTCAATCTAATGGCCTTAACCTGGTATGTGACATTAATAGAACCTGCTGGAGGACAGATTTGTCTCACAGAGGTTACCACACCTTTGGAACAGACTCCCACTTCATGTTAAACAGAGCACCTCATTGGCCCTCTTCAAACCCAATCTGGACAATTGGATGGGTAACCATAAATTCATCTTAGGGGTTCCACCTGCATCCCTCTAAGACAGTGGTGATAGGTGCTGACCATGGAAAAAAGGGTAAAACTTGGCTAGGCTTATAAGGACACTAGGGTCATTAGCCTAGTAACCTCCTATCATCCTACGATCCTTTGATCATTCTCCTCAGAAAGCCTTGCCACTCAGCCACAATGTGCTACCCATGGAAGGCACTAACACTAATATCTGATCTCCTGGGTTAAGTTCTTTAAGTCACTCATTTTTATTATAAACGTATTATATCTCCTGTCCTCTCTGCATGTGCCCCCTTATGGGAAGGCTAACCACCTTTAATCTATCATACAAATAGGAAGTGTAGCTGGTTCAACCAGTGCCCTATGTTGGTATCACAATCTAGCAACCCACCCCCTCAACTCTTCAAGTGAAGAGTCAAAAAAGGGCTTCTGTAGGATGCCAATTGGCTGGCTTCCTGTAGACAGCACCCAATCTGTGACTCCCCCACCAGATCTTCAAGTGAAGAGCAAAAAAATAATGTCAGCTCCTTCTTCTGGCATACCATCTAGGTGGCAGATATACAACATGCCCACCTCCTTCCTGCCCCAGCCAATCAGATCCCATTTCTGCACCCTGACCCCTACCCTCCTTCCTTCTCATTTAGTCAATAAAGAAAATCTTTTGTCCTTTAAACTGTAACAAACTGTTTTCTACAAATGCAGTAAGCAGTTGTTACAGGTTATACCCTGCACAGAGTGCTATGGCACTCAGGTTTTAGATTAAAAAAAATAAAGAAATATTTTGTCTTTTAAGCTGTAGCAAACTGCTTGCTAAAAATGTAGCAAGCAGTTGTTGCAGTGTAGGCCACACATGGAGCATTACAACACTCTGGTTTGACTGCAAATACAACACCAGCTTTTAAAAGCTGGCAAGCATTAAAGAGTGATTGCGATCAACCGATAGCACCTTCCAACACATTGCGCCCAGGGAAGTTGCCCCTTCACCATACCCTAGCTACTCTACTGTAACAAACTGACATACTGTTCTATCACACTTTTAAATGCTATATCCTCTTCTCTCCAAGTTTCTTTAGCAGTATTGGGCAGATCTCATAGATGGTCTAGACTGTATTTATATAGCATATATCACGGACAGAAATAGGTCAAAAACTAAAAAAGATAGCTGGATGCACAAGGCCCAGGATAAGAAAGTGCCCAATCCTGGTAGGAGCACTGGTGCCAGGACTGGAAAAGATGACAGTGTAGAATCCTCAAAATACAGAAACATTCCTACAATGGGGCCAGGCCAGGCCCAGGGGGAGGATGGCCTCCCTGTTGTAGAAGGAAGTAGCAGTCCACAAAAATCACAAAAATCGATAGGTCAAAGAAGAGCCATAAAGACGATAAAGTGGACTATTGAGGATAAGAAAGAAATTATGTACTATTACTATTATACAAAAAGCCCAGAATTTCCAGACACAACATATGCAAAATGATTAAGGGAGAAATGAGAGGAAAGAAAAATACTTCTGCAAGATAAACTGTCAGAAGCTTCAAATGAAAATTTGTGTTCATTAATACAAAAGATTTGTGAGAAATTGTATATAGATCAAGAAATCTTGATCTGCTTGGAAAAAGAAGCATCTGAGGAAGAGCAAAAATATAAACAACAAAACCAAGAGATATTTGAAAAGTATAAAAAAGAAATATGGACATGGGAAAGAAAGAGGGATTTGATATGGTGCAATATTTATGCAAAGGAGAAAGCCAAATTAATCAATGTAAAGAAGGCAGCCCCAAAGATATTTGAAGAGAAATACAGGCAAAGGCATTCGGATATGGAAAATTTCACAATAAAAAAAAAATAATCCCCTGGATTCATGAAGCTCGGCACAAGGCCGGTGTAAGGCGTGCGCCGGCAGTGCAGTGTATAACCGGCGTAGTAGCGCCACATGCATATTAATGAGTGCGCGCCGCAACCACAACCACGTGCAGAGGGCACGTGCGCCAGCCCAAGTAGGATGCGCCCGTAGGCGTGGCCAAGCCGGCAGGCGAGGAGCAACCTAAAGTGCTGACTGTCATAGGCCGCCTGCAATAGTAACCGCACCAGCCAGTGTCCGTGGATACTGAAACATACGCAGAGTATGCAACATAGTACCCGTCTACACAAAACAGAGAACCAAACATTAAACCACGAAGTCCAAATTGTACCCATCCAAGGAACAAAGGATACGCGTAATACCGTGTCCGTCACGCAATGCACTGTCAGTGGGCATACCCAGTGAAGGTGTACCGCAGCATGTCAGCGCGCCACACCTACACACAAGTAGCCCCATGGGCATGGTCACCAGCAGTTCCACAGTGGTAGTGAGAGTACACAGCCGGGCAGCCGTGTCTATATAACAACCAGAAGGAAACCAGATAACCTAAACACAGACAAACATGTGCATAGCAACATGTACTACACCCAGCAACGTACCCATCGCATACACATAGGACGGCGTATGCTGAAGTGGAATATCCAGAAGCAGAACCCATGCATGCAAATGTAATACACAACAGCCCCGTCATAGCACGTAACCCGCACACATGTACGACCGTCCACCCAATCCAGCTAGCAGCCTTGCGCAGCTGCACACCTACACACAGTGGGTA